>NC_068361.1:39148401-39373401 GCF_020536995.1 Dreissena polymorpha | reverse complement strand
TACATATTAAAAAAGAGAGACTTTTAAACGTTGACATGATAATACACAGACACATACAAATTAGCATAAAAATAAGCAATTTCAATAAATAAAAACAAATCTAAAAGTAAAAATACATGGAATTCTCGTCTACCTTCATTTAAATTAATAGATGTTTCTTTACAAGTTTCTTAAAAGCAAATTTCGATTTGATGGACTTTATATTATCAGGTAATGAATTCCAATCCTTAATACCATTGTAGTTAAATGAAGAACTAGTAAAGCCATCAACTTGAGGTACGTAAAAATTTAATCTTGATCTATTTCCATACTGATGGACATCTGTACATTTAACAAAATTGTCTTTCATATAGCTCGGACATTTATTGTAGAAAATTTTATGGATATGGTTCAGTCGAAGTTGCTTGTATCTTTGCTCAATGTTCAATAAACCCAGATCTTCAAAAGTTGATACACCAAGTGATGTCCTACAATGGGAATTGTTAATAAAACGAACCATTTTATTTTGGACTATTTGTAGCTTGTGCTTGAGCTGTTTCGTTCGCCCACAATACCACGAAGAGGATGCAAAATCTAAATGACATTTTATTAAAGAATTACATAAATGTGGGTTTAATGACTGAATATTGAATAACACTGGAAATAAATACCGGTCTACCACTAAGGCAATATCACGTGACCGGGTAAAAACGATTTTCGATTAAATAAATACAAATGAGAAACTCATAGAGTATTTTGAAGGCAACATCAAGGTCTTAAGATGAATTTGGTGAACACGAAGTTAAAGATGTAGCAATTGCAATTATCGACCATTTAAGTGCAAAAAGGAATTTTATAATTATATAAATAAAAGCAGACTTTTTTAAGTACTGAGCAATTGAGCTATTCTATGCAAACACATTTATCCATCGAAATTGCTTTTAAAATTACCACTGCTAAATTATATCAGAAGGAATTTCAAAACGCTGCGCTAGGCATGCAAACGCTTGTATATAAAGAACATGATGATGATGAAAATGGTGACAATAATTATGATAATGGTTACGTTGCAGACGATAACAAAATTGATGACGTTGACGACGAAGGCGACAACGACGGCGGTGATGACAATGATTATGATGATTAAGATGACGATGATGTTGCTGATGCTGCTGATGATGATGTTGCTGCTGCTGATGGTGATGATATAATTGCTGCTGCTGCTGATGCTGATGATGACGATGATGACGATAATGACGATGATGATGATGATGATGATGATCATCATCATCATCATCATGATCATGATGATGATGATGATGATGACGATGACGATGATGATGATGATGATGATGATGATGATGATGATGATGATGATGATGATGATGATGGTGATGATGATGATGATGATGATGATGATGATGATGATGATGATGATGATGATGATGATGATGATGATGATGATGATGATGATGATGATCTAAAACAGCCTTGCGCCAATTTTCATAATTTTAATTTTGTAATGCCTTGGTGTTTGAATTCAGCAGAACGTATACAACTGAACCAAAACAACACAGAAAGCAAAATTACACTGGACAAAGAAACACAAACACGTACATAACGTTTATTACATACCTAAATATTACTCGCTCACCACGAACTCAATAAATGTTTATTGGACAGTAAGAATCTGTGTTTGAAAGTATGTTTTCGCGTAAAATCCTTTCTCCAGCATTTATGTAACACCAGTAAAGGATCTTCTTTATTTCATTTCGACGAATTGTCTTTTTTCGTGCAGTCATTTAACGTTCCATTCATATACAACTACCTTTATGACAAGCTACTTACCTAACATTGAACAAGAAATATCGATCTTTAAAAAGATATACGGCGTTGAAGTTGTAATGTTTGACCAGTGAAAGGAGATGGAATGAAGCGACCATGTTTTTAATGAAGGTAGTGAGTGATAATAAGATAATATATTTTACTGTATTAACAAATAAGAAATGAAGAACAAGAAGAGGTGAAATTGGATGTTTTATCATCAATAAGTTTTGTAATGACTAGGTTTTCATAATTGAACGAGTAATACATTAGTTTCAATAGGAAAAGAAAACATATTTGAAACTGAAAAATTATGGACATAATGTTGGAATAAAATAAAAAGGTAATGTGTTATAATGTGTAAAGATGTTAGTAGAATGTAAACATAAAAGACTCAATATTGCAAGCATTATAGTGATATGAATTTTTGCAGAAAGACAGAACTTTAATAAAAAATGAACAAAACAAAGTACAAAGAAACATATTTACACTAATAAACGCAAATATGGATTAGAATAAATCAAAGACAGATATATTTCCAACACCTTTATATTTCCTTAGTATCGGGGGCTACCGCCCCCAAACCCCCGCTTTGTCGATAGTGGTAAACAACTGCGTATCGTTAAAGTGCAATCTAGCCTGTTTTTGTAGTGTTTAGTGTGACCGCTACGGCATGTAAACAATAGCTTCTTTTAGTTGTAGAGACATGTGATTAATGTTATTATGTTTCGTAAACTAAGAAGGAACGTTTCGGTGTAATGTTTAGAGGATGTTTTGTATCATGAGTTTTTAATTTATTGTAATTTACATGTAATTTACAATATTTTTATATTTCAGTTCAAATGATATGCATCCAATGTTAACGGTGATTTTTGTATTATTAGTCAATGAACAATTCGGATTTATTCATTTCGGACCTATTATGAATGAAGGTCATCCAAGGTCAAAAGTGACGTTAAACAGCTATGCCGTAAAACACGTGGTCAGCATGCGATCTGACTTAGTCAATGAGAAACGTGTATCTTGTACGACGAAAAATAAAGTGAGTTCGACAAGCTTCGAAATATGTTCAATGTGCGACTCAATTTATGTTATATAGCAGAAATTATTAGTTTATATGATCAACAGTACAATTTAAAGTAATGTACGATATCAATAAAACTAAAGCGAAATAATCCGTGTCATGTTAAATTTCCATTTAAGTTTCGATATAAATTTAAGATTGTTTACAAGTGAAGATTAAGTTCTATTCTGCGAATGAAAGCTAAATAAATAGAATGTCTTACCAACATTAATATACTATCGTTAAGCTTACCTTTTGTTTCACTGTTAAAACAATTATCAGACTTCTTCAAAAAGATATCATATCTGAAGAATTGATTCAATTATAACACGATTACAGTAATGTCTAAATGGAAAGCAGGTATTCACGTGGTTTCCACAATATCAACATAGCATATAAATACCAATGTCAATACAGCAAACAATTTCAAGTATAATAAGCATTATTTATCTTGTTTTATTAAATCCAAAGTATACCAATACACACTTTCATGAACCTATTTTTAGCGAAACAGTCGATTCGTTTAATAACTGAATGCGGAGCAAGTCATATTCAATTGAAGGAATTGTAAAGAAACGGCGACAAATTTCAACAACTTAGACACTTGAATTTTATACAATGTTCTTGTAGATCGGTTTTGGTAGATTATCGAATTTCGTCAGTCGATAATGCTTTCCGTATGCGATCTTTTATTCACATTCATTTATACCTAATATGTACTGATTGATTAGATTTTCTCTAATTTTTGTATACGGCATTTTTACATAAAATCTACTGACATATGTATTCTAATTTTCAGTGTTGAGTTATGTGTGTGTGTTTGTATATATAAAGAATGTAATCGTGTTAGTATATACTCTAGCTTCTTTACGTTTTAAAATCTAACGAGATTCAAACGTTAGACGTTTATGTAGTAAGAGTTTAGTTATATAATTAAAAACAATTTGACTATTCGTTATTAATTAAAACATAAATCAAGAAAGGATTGAATATAAATGATATTTTAAGAGGACAAGTGACAATGTCTTGCACAACATGAAGTTACCTTTGAAAAATTTAACCAGACGATAGACGTATACAACTCAGTTAAAACTTAAATACGGAAGCAACAAAACATAATGTGACAATGTTCACAATGCCCCGTATAATGCAAATATAATTTAGACTCATGTATACATAATTAGCTGTAAACATTCACTATGCATCAATATACCACCACATACATGATTCAGTAGTATATACAAAGCTGTCACAGGAACGCACGATCTGCAATTCTTCTTCTTTGATTTTAATGTATATTTTATGTAAGTAACCTTATACCAGTCCAAAAAGATATATTTGAAGTTGATAATCTATAGGTATTGTATAGCATAATTTAATTAAGTTTGAAAGCAATTTCTGCATCTTAGCTTCCTACTTAAACAATAACAAAACAATACAACAATCCAAACCCAAGTCATTAAGCGGTCACAACTGACCACAAATGCAACCCGACCCTAGGTCTGCATGTAACCTACCTACAAACTAAATAACACCTCAATACCTTGAACCAAAATTAAGTTATTGCGTGGAAACTGTTGTTCTATTTTTTGTTACTGTGACCTTGACCCAACTAGCCCCTAAGTTATCCCTCACTAGATCAGCCTGTAATCTTCATACACACACACACATACACAATTGTAGCACAAAGACCCCAACCTAAATGACACAAAGGTTTACTAGAATTTTCAAAAGTACAAAATCGGAATAATTATGCTTAACTGCAGGTAAGAGTTATGGAACTTGATCAGTTACATCATACAGGAACTCAAACACATATTAGACATTTCAATTGAATACCAGTAGCAGCAAAAGTGATATGAAGATGTTGCATGTTCACCTTTACTAATTTTCAGAGTACTTAAAGGAGAAAATTATGATGCTAAATTGCAGGTCAGTCATAGAACAAAGTCACTGACCTCATCTTTTGACCCTGAACAAACGTGCAAAATTTCAAGTGAATGCCAGTAGTAAACACTGTGGTATGAACATTGCACATTTAACTTTAATAATTTAGAAAAAGGTTATTCTAAATTGCATGTCTTAATTATGGAACTTGGTTAGTGACCAAACAATTAATCCGTATTCAAGTGTGAAGTTTCATTTTAATACGTACAGTAGAAACAATAACATGGCTTTGTTGCAAGTTTACCTAAACCAAAGCATAAAGCGGACGCCGTCATTTTGGTGAATATTATTGTCAACCTTTCCAGCCTGTCAAATACTAACATGTTTTTCACGAGATTTAAATATAAACATAATACCTAACAAGTTCTGATTTAAGCAAACTTTGCAGAGGACCACTGCTAGATGTGACAAACTTCTGCGACTTGCGGTTCCAGCGTTAACACTTTTCGAATCCCCAATGTATAAAAACATATACATTAAAAAAATGCATGGTATTCTTTTTTTCAGTTTTACTTTTAAATGTTACTAGACTAATATCTACAGCTAAAAAGTACAGTTTAATTATTGAAAAAAAGAGGTCAACAATTTGGGTCAAACACGATCAATATTCCTTTAAAAAAAAATTCTTTCCTTGAAACTGTCAGCTTACTGGTATTGATTTTTACAAAAAATAAACTTTGAGATTTCACTTTTGCTAAACCTTTTAATAGGATGCACACAATACATAAGTAAATGCTGGTGTGACATTTTATTTATATTTTGTTAGCACTGGGTGTATTAGGTAACTGAAACAAGAGGGCCTAATGGACTAGTGCCGCACACCTGAGAGAAGAACAAAAGGAGATTTGCAGATTTTGTGATAATATTTTAATTTCGACACCAGGGTTATGATTTTGGTAAGCGTAATATAAACATTATGACTCGGACTTGACTCGGACTTCTGGCTCGACTGCGTTCTTGTCTGAAAATGTGAAACTCTTATGTTACAGAAGTGTAATTTATTATTGTTTTAGCTTTATTTATATTAATTTAACCGTTCCTGCTCAAAAGCAAATACAAATGGTTATATGCAACCAGTATAAAACCAGAACAGCCTGCGAGTCACTCGCAGTCTGTTGAGGTTTTATGCAGTTTTCTGCTCACCTGTTTTTGTACCTTAAGGTTAGAAACGATGCCTTTTAAAATTCAACATAGTCAGATGTTTTAAAGCTCATATGGTCCATGGTGAGCTTAAAGGATACGTGATGTTCTTTGTCATCAGAATGATGATGATTATCATGTTGATGATGGGAAATGATTATTGTTTTGATTCTGATGAAAACGACGACAATGTTGAATAAGATATCATCTGAACTTGTCATACAAGATACTGATCCATTTCTCTGACAAAATATAAACCACTGCAAAGCACTTGGTGTTTACCACAAAGCGAACATCGAAGTGGGTTTACAAGAAAGTGCGACGCCACTCCTCCGTGTAAATCTTTGTTCAAAAAGCGGGAAATGTAGATTCCTATAGTTAGTACATCGAAAGCGAAAGTATGATTAAATATTAGTATGCTTTAATGTTTAAACCTGATGTTAATACAATAGCATCAACGTACGTATTGTATAATGGTATTAAACGAGTTAACAACTAAAAGTATGTTCAAATTAATACAAGTTTACATACTCACATCTTTGAGATCAAAGACAAATTAAGAATTGTCATATAGGAAAACGAAAGCGGAAGTATGCTTGCCATTATTAGACGAAAACTAAATACTCATTTTATTGATTAAATGTAAAACATCCTCTCGTTATTTACTAATAAAAACAGGAACCTTTAAATTAATTCAAATAGTGTGATTATTTGGTAGGCATAATGATATTCATGATATTAATCATCTTTATTTATTCCTAGCGACGATAGTCGAGAAACAAAACGTGTGTATATTAGTAATTTTTTTCAGGGGGAATACAAAACGCAGTTTACTAATTTTATTTAACCTAAAGATCGATGATTTTCATAGCACTTCCTCTAAACATAGTGTATAGTTCATTACTTATCGAATTTATTTGTTGTGCTTACTTTTAATGATATAATTTATAGACTGTTTCAGTTTTAATTCATTCCTGTTTATGTGCTGTATCATTTTTTATGCTCTCCGACCGGAGGGATACATTGTCGCCTTTTTATCCGTTCGTCAGAATTCGTATTCTAATAGAATCGAGCCGGTGTGAAACAAGGGTCTCTGATAATCCTGTATGCCCATATTGGTGTAGGTCCGTTCGTCTTTCCTTTATCAAATAATGCACATGTGTTGCCGCTATACTTCGTTTTACACTCTGACGTCCTTATTTCCAAATCATTGTATAAACTAAAATATTTCATCCAGTCATTGATTCGAATAAATTGGAAAATTTAATTGAATTATTGACTTATTGATAAATATAATGCAAAATAAAAAACAAGCATTTACATTTATTACCCATTATATATGTCATCTTGGACATGAATTCTTACATTTAAAATCCCGTCTTTGCTGTCAGACATGTCCTAGAAGTAATCTACTATAGAATTGAATTGTTTAACATAAAATCGTTTACAAACCACTCACATCTTTTGTGGCACCTGTGTGGCCTCTTCAAGTGCCATCAACATATATATATATATATATATATATATATATATATATATATATATATATATATATATATATATATATATATATATATATATTGATTTAATAAATGTTTTCGTGTTCAATCTTATGACTCTCAATTGCTTCTATTTCAGGTTTATTTCTGAAATTTTCATCAAAGCGTTTGTTAGCGCGCTGTCAGTACTCATTTTGCGATCCTTATCGCTTCCAAAAGGTGGTTCATTAATCTGTATTTCTAGCTTTTGATATTTTACAATCCATTCATTTATAAAATATAGACTGACAAAGATGTAGCTGCGTATGTAAGAGTGTTAATTCAAGACATTTTGTCATATAATAACTGTCAAACTAGAAAAACTGCAATTTATACTATTTGACTGGTTTAAAAAGCACACACTTAATAACCGTTGGTCAAAATGAAAATTAAAAAGTCATACATTCGGACAACAAAGTGCTTGCATAATGGTTGAACAAGTAAACTTACAGCTCGCACTAGACAATACATATATGTTCGTTAATTAAAAGTCTGAATTGTCGACTGGAAGCGAGTTGCTTTTTATTCCCACACACACCGGATTTAAATCAATATGATGGCAATTGTGTTTTTTTTTTTTGAAACTAGCAATTGATTACATAAATGCTATGTTACATCAAACAGTTAATAAAATAGTCCTAACACAATGTTACCGTATTCACCACATGTTCTTAAAGGCAAGTATTTATGGGAAACCTGAAACTACCGTCAACCAATTCTCATCTTTTCTCATTATCATCAGATAGAAACGGTTTAAGTTTTGAGTGCGTTTAACCTGTAGCTTTTAAGTGCAATGCGTTTAAAATTATGTCGTTATTGAATATAAAGTCCTATGCAGGATCGTATCACATTTTATGCTAACTGACGAATGTAGACCATGTGGTTTAAATATTTTTTATGTTAAGGATTTCTTAGATTTTTCAAAATAATAATATTGTTATTGTAACGGGCTTTAGAATGGTATTTGAAAACAATTACTTGTAAGATTCAATAGGGCCAGAGATAGACTAACACATTCAAGCTTTCTAATCTCGTATTTTTCCAACTTTATGTTGGCTCCTTCTAGCATTGCACAACGCTGATTAAATGTCAAATTATATAATGCAGTTGTTATAAAGAGTTATAAAAAAGGCGAAATGCATAAATATTTGTTTTTGGTTCATCAAATAATGTCTAAAGAAGTTTCCGTTATTGTGATCTGGTCTGTATATATGGAGAATATATCGATAACGGTTTCCTCGAAAAACAGCCATCCAGATGCGAAGTCAAAGTGGGTGGGGAACTCGACTGCTTGTGGGTTTCGAATTGCTGGAACTTCCCAATTAATCTGCTTTGTGCAATACTTCGCGACGCTGCCAGCTGTGTATGAGACGAAACAAACATGATTTGGTTGCGCATCGTGTTTTTAGACTTTCTAGGTTACATGATGAATTAATTGCTGTTTGAAAATCGAGTGACTGATAAAATAAGTGAATATATCTAGAGGGAGATATCAATTGCTTAGATTAATGATGCTTTGTACGTTCCTGTGACCACTGATATGCATAATATCAGTGGGACAGCAACCTGCATTCCACAGCTTCTGCACCATGTTGTTGATAAGTTTAATTGTAAAACATGCACAACTACACATGTTTCATTATTTGTTCTATTTGTATGCCCATTCTCATGCATATGAACCGACGATCAGTGCCAGCTGTGTATCTGTCTGTCATTGGTCTGCATGCTTCTTGAAATGAGAATGGGTCGTTTAGCTCCGATAAACCATAGGGCTGTTTTTCTGATTTTTCTTTGGGGCTTTTTCCATCTCTGTGAAGCGACCTTGGGCCCCTCATTTTGTGAAAAAAATGAGTCGCTAACTTTAAAAAAAGGTGGCGCTTTATTCAAAATTGTAAACAATGAGTCGCTCACTGTTCAAAATTGAAAAAAATGAGTTTCGTACTAAAAATGATTCACGTAATATTCAAAGTTGTGAACAAATTAGTCGGGCATTGTTCACATAGGTAAAATGAAGTCGCACACGGGTCAAACTTGTTAAAACATTAGCCGCAAACTGTTAAAATTGTGAAAAGAATTTTTTCTAGTAAAAATCATATTAATTAGTAATTACTTACCTGCTATCATATTGCTTACTTACTCCGAAGGATCGTAATTTATCCGGAAACTTTCTGTCCAAAGAATCCCACACTTTTCATAAACCCGTCGGTCAGGTCAGAACGGTCACATAGTGCCGTGTAGCCGTGTAACCAAAACGGGATATTACCCAGAAATCACTCTTATTCCAATAAACAATATGAAAATATTAGACGAAGAGCGGGGTGGGAGGTGGTACTTACCGATAGCAGGTAAGTAATTACTAATTAAAATGAATTTTACTAGAATTTTTTTTATAGCTTTATTACGTTACCTGCTATCATATTGCTGACTTTGCAGCTGCGGCGGGAAGGTTCGCGAAAATCTCCCCATCACAGCGGAACCCATATCTCAAGTTCTCAGCTAATCTTCGTTATTACGGTATTAACTTAATTCACGGATAAGCGTAATATACCTATGCCGTAGAAGATACTACCGTTTGTGCAACCACAAGGGGGCCCAACAAATACAAGTTGCCCTGTTGGCACTCCAGAGAACGAAGATAAAAAGATGAAAAAGTGGTCTGATTCCTCCAGAAAGCAGCTTGAAGCACGTCAGAGAGTGGGGTATGATTAATATACGCCCACGAAGCCGACATTGCTCGTAATTCATGCGGTCTAATCTTAAAAAGGGATGAATCCCTTGAAGAAAGAGAAGAGTAAGCCCTTTTTATAGTCGAGGCTACCCAACGGGAAATAGAAGCCGCAGACACATCGCCCCCCCCCCCTTTTAAGGGAATGAAGAGTCTCTTGCGGGAACCTCGAATAGACTTAACTCTACTAAGATAGAACTTCAAAGACCTGACAGGGCAGAGGAATCTATCTTCATCTTCATTTCCACAAGTTATAGAAAGACTTGGGACCTTGAAGGGTTTAGAAGCCATTGAGGGGAGTTGATTTTTAGCAAGGAATCCTGGCTGACACAACAAAGTGACAGAGCCATCGGAGGAATCAAAACGAAGATGGCTTTCTTCGATTGAAAGAGCGTGAATTTCACTTCTACGTTTGGATGAAGCCATGGTAAGAAGGAAAACGGTCTTCCAGGTTAGGAACTGTAAAGAAGCCTGATTAAGGGGTTCATAGGGAGCTTTAATAAGCGATCCAAGAACACAAGCCAAATCCCATTGGGGGTAAAAGAACGAGACACAGGACGTTTAAGTTCCATGGCTCGGATCAGTTCCGAAATGGCTGGGTCAGCACAGACTTGTGATGACTTACGAAAAGCCAAGGTATGCGAAAGCACAGATCTGTATCCTTTGATGGAGCTAAGAGAAAGTTTCTTATCATCAAAGAGATAGATTAGAAAATCCGCTATGCGTCTAGCAGAGGGATTGAGGGGACCAATTTTCCCTCGAACACACCAATTAGAGAAGAGTTTCCAGCGAGCATCATGGACTGCTCTGGTGGACTTTCTCCTTGCAGAGGCAACGAGCGTTGAAGCCCTGACAGAAAAGCGTTTCTTCTGCAGGGATTGCCTGATAACGGCCAGACGTGTAAGTGGAACATGTCTGGATCCACGTGAAGTCTGCCTCTCTGAGATAGGAGATCTAAAATGTGCGGGAGTTCCCTGGGAAATTCGCACAGGAGACCGAGAAGGTCGTTGAACCAGGATCTCCTTGGCCACCAAGGGGCTATCAGGAGGATCCGGCAAGAGCTCACACTGATTTTCCCTAAGATTTGGGGAATTAGAATGGGTGGGGGATAAGCGTAAGCGTCCAGTTGATCCCAATCGAACGAAAGCGCGTCTACCGCCCACGCTGCTGGTTCGTACACTGGACTCACATACAGAGGAAGTCTGTGGTTGTCTCTGGTCGCAAACAGGTCGACCAGTGAATAACCGAATGTGAGGAATATCTGGTTGGCCACTTCCTGATGAAGTGTCCACTCCGATAGAAGTAACTGGTGTTTGCGAGACAAACCGTCCGCCAGGGCGTTGAGACGACCTGGTATGTGTTTGGACAAGAGAGAGACGTTGAGGCTCTTGCAAAGAACAAGTAAGTTCATTGTTTCCAGATACAGGGAGTGAGAGTGTGTACCGCCCTGTTTCTGGATGTAAGCCACGACTGATGTGTTGTCTGTCGAAACCATCACACAGGAGTCCCGAAGATGTGAATTGAGAAACAGCTAGAAAGACTGCTCGCATTTCGAGATTGTTTATGTGCAGGAGAGACTCCTGAGGAGACCACAATCCTGATAATGTCAGGCTGCGGGGTTCCAGGTGAGCGCCCCAACCTTCCATGCTCGCATCCGTTATGAGATGTAAAGAATGTTGCGGGGAAAAAAGCGGTACTCCTGCCAACAGGGTCTCCTCGTCTAGCCACCATTGAAGGTGGGGGACTAAGGACGGAAGGATGGGAATCTGTGTTAGCAGATTGTCTGGAGACCATTTCCATCGAGCTGAGAGATAGTGCTAAAGAGGACGTAGGAAGAGACGTCCCAACTGCACGAAGTCTGCTACAGAGCTCAGGATACCGTTGAGTGAGAGGAAATCTTGAGCTGTGATATGAGATTGGGACAGCACCCATCTGACCTTCAAAAGGAGGTCTGATACACGTTGCGGTGAGACCCTGACCCGATTGATGTGGGTCAGAAAATTCATTCCCACGAATATCAAATCCTGAGAGGGAATGAGGTCTGACTTGGCTACATTGAGAAGGAGTCCTAAAGAGAGGAGCTCCTTCCAAGAGAACTCTAGGTGTAGCAGAAGCAGTCGACGATCAAGCTGGTGTAAGAGCCAATCGTCGAAATACTGAAGCAGTTGAACCCCGTGTAATCGGAGGTGTGCGCCCACTGCGGCCATGAGTTTGGTGAAAACTCGTGGAGCTGTGGCCAATCCAAAGGTCATCGCCCGAAACTGGTAGACCTGGCCTCGAAAGGAGAAGCGCAGGTACTTCCGGTGGTTGGGATGGATAGGAACATGGAAGAATGCATCTTCCAGGTCCAAGGAAACCCCCCAGTGCATGGGTTTGATAGAGCGACGAATGAAGGCAGGAGTCTCCATCTTGAAAGTAGGTTTGACTAGAAACGTGTTGAACACTTTTAAGTCTATGACTGGTCTCCAGGAGCCGCTTTTCTTTTGAACAAGGAAAAGGCGACTGTAAAATCCTGGAGAACAAGGGTCGTGAACCCTTTCTACCGCCTGTTTTTCCAGGAGTCCGAGAATGGAGTCTGGAAGTTGTGGATGCGGAGATACCAGATCTATTGGGACGCGAGAGAGTGGGGGCCTTTTTTCGAATTGAAAAGTGAGGCCTTGTGTGACAAGAGAATGAACCCACGCGTCCGAAGTTATTTGGAGCCATCGATTTGCGAAGTGCATAAGTCTGGCCCCGACTGGTACCTCCGGCATCGGAGGTTGTGGCGGTAGAAAGGGGTATGACCTAGGGCTGACCTTTTGGAGGTCCACCCTTGCCGGAAGAAGGATTAAATGACTTCTTGTCCGCATTGAGTTTGCCCTTACTCCAATTTTGGTTTACAGAAGGCTTCCGATAGGAAGATGTTCTGTTCTGAAAAGGAGGCCTATTTGTGGGCTGACGTGGAGCAGACGGACGCTTAGTAGGGAAACTGTCCCTTTTAGCGTTCTTGGCCGGTGGGGCTCCTGGGGGCTTAGAAGCAGGGCGCTTAAAAACCACAGGGCGCTGGCCAGAGTTGCTCCTAGCTAAGGAGGCATGTATCTGATCTTCACGATCAGCAGTAAGTGCCGACTGTATCCTCCCTCCGAAAAGAGAATCTGCTGTTAGTGGAGCAGTTTGAAGGGAGTTAGCGCCTGTTTCCAAAAGGAAATTATTGGGCAAGGAAGAGAGGATGAGGTCTCTCCGAAGCCTTAACATCTCAGACATAGACGACGCAGCATTGTGAGATAAACACTGCGTAGTACGTGAAAGATGTATCAACAAGGCATGGAGCTCCTCTGGGATTGAATCAGAGAGCTCCCAAACCAAGTATAAGGCTGTGGCTGCCATGAGATCTAGCTGGTTAGCCAGACCTATGGAACGGCGTTCTCTCAGCTCCCAATTTTCCAACAGGGAAAGAGGGACTGCTGTATGGGTAGATGATGAGGGCATTGTAAGGGACAGCTTACTAATGTCAGCATCAGGAACCGGAAGTTTGGAAAGGTCCAAACCGGTAGAAGGGTCGGGTACCGGGGCCTTATAACTTTTCCCGCCGTCCATCTGTTTAGGCTCCGTCAGCTCCTTAGGGGCTTTCCATGGAGATGGCGAAGGCTTATTGGCTGGCTCAAGTGAATGGAATACAGCCATTGTGGATGAGCCAATAGGAAGGCGGAGATCCACTCGGGAAGTCGACTTACTTATCCTGCCGGGCTCTCGTCTGCGGGCTACCTGTTCTGTAACGGTAACCGCAGATCCTGTGAGAGACAAGGAAGGGCGGGGGCAGAAGTCCTCATCTAAGGCATTGAACATTAGTTCGTAAACCTGATTGATGGAGGCCAAATAATAAAGTTCGGCCTCATTAGACTCCGAACCCGCCTCAATCGAACCGTCTGCTGGAGCATTGGATTGATTGAAACCGGTGGATACAGAAGTAGGAATACTAGATTCATTCGCTTCTATCATGAGAGGATCGTTTTCCGGCACCATCAAACATATAGCTGGTGAGTTAGGTCTATCAGAGATCAAGTCAGCAGACTCACTTTGAATACCAGCGGTCGCTGGTAAAGAATCAGTCGAAAAAGGGACAAAGATTCCCGGCGACTGTTGGATCCACAAAGTATTGGGATTTGATGGTGTAGCGGCAGCCCGGGGTATACTTCTATGCAATGTGGAAGAGACCCGTGGGGCTGAAAACGCAGCCGAGGTGGTTAGATTAACCCCTGTACCTTGAGCCTGATATGTATGCAAACTAGTGTTTGAATACAAATTATGCTCAGTGGTTGTAGGAACGGCTGAAGTGTGTGTTGAGGCAAAAATAGAGGCCGACACACGTGGAAGGGTGTTAATAGATTCCTCAGAGAAGGATCTACTAGGGGACCTAGGAGTCCGAGAGCGCCTAATAGCGGAAGGTCTGTGCCCCTTATCCCTGCGATGCCGAGACACTGTTCGGCGGCGCTGGGAATGATGTTTCCCGATCGAACGTCTCCCAGAGCGCTGGCGTGATCGCTCTTTACGAGGCAATCTACGCCGAGAAACACTCGGTGAGCGTGAACGACGTCCACTCCGATAATGATGTGGGCTAGTTGAAGTAGACGATGAGTCATACGACGACGAGCCCGAGGTGGAGGAGTAGCCGGAAACATCAGACACTACGCGTTTACGTCTGTGACTCACAGTAAAAACGCGACTGCGTCTACCTTTGTGGAGTGCTGACAAGGTAGTGTCAACATCTACGGTGACCGGAACGGTCTGTGGCACAGACCGGCACCCGGTGACCGGATCGGTCATTACATGACCGTGACCGGACCGGTCAATGACCGGTGACCGGTTGACCGGTGACCGGACCGGTCAAAGCATGACCGGTGACCGGACCGGTCATAGCATGACCGGTGACCGGACCGGTCAATGACCGGTGACCGGTTGACCGGTGACCGCTTGACCGGACCGGTCATAGCATGACCGGTGACCGGTTGACCGGTGACCGGTGACGACACCGGTCATAGCATGACCGGTGACCGAACCGGTCAATGTTGACCGGTGACCGGTGAAGTCTCCGGACCGGTCAAATGGTCGTTCCCGATGAACGGACCGAGCAAATTTTGTCCGGTGTCGTCACCGGGCAAGGACCGATGCATGGCATCTCCTGATGGCATATGGTCAAGATCGTGTGGTGAAAAGTCACGACAAACGGAACTTTCCCTACTTTGATCTGAACTATGCATGTTGCGTCTACGACTCTTGAAAGGTCGACGCTTGATGGCCCAGGTATCTACAGACCAATGCTCACAGAAAGGGCAGCAGTTATCCTGGGTACATCCGGCACACGACAGGCAGCTACCATGGTTGTCCCATGCTGCTCTTATGAGTCCACATGAGCCACGTGTTTGAGGCATATTTTGCCTTGAACAAACAAACAAAAAAACAAAACAATACAGAAATAAACGGATATATAAACGGAGAATGTTTTATTCTCTATTCTGTTAAACAGAAGAATCCAGCGAAACAGAAGCAACAATTAAGTAAATAACAAAAATGTCGGCCTTTGTATAACGCATCCGGAATAAGAGTGATTTCTGGGTAATATCCCGTTTTGGTTACACGGCTACACGGCACTATGTGACCGTTCTGACCTGACCGACGGGTTTATGAAAAGTGTGGGATTCTTTGGACAGAAAGTTTCCGGATAAATTACGATCCTTCGGAGTAAGTAAGCAATATGAAAGCAGGTAACGTAATTAAGCTATTAAAAATGAGTCACGCACTGTTAAAAATCGTGAAAAAAATGAATCGCGCACAGTTAAAAATGGTGAAAAAATGAGTCGCAAAACTTTTTAAAATTGAGAAAATATATGCAAACGGCCTTTCTCAAAATAATGAGAAATATATAATATCTATCAGACAGCTTACAGCAGAACCATCGATGTGTGTTCTAATGAAGAATAAGACGGCCCCCATTGAAAGTGGATTTCTTAACTTCCCCACCCTTGTCACCTGTACTTCAGTCCATTTTATGTGACGCATTCGTGTTTGACCTTTGGCTATTATTATACCTGGGAACTTGAGTGCGCCTTGGGTTCCAACTAGGTGTTCGGGAGTTATTCCGTGGTCCATCTGAGCTCGTATTGCTAGGTTGAAATGACCTCGGGGCACTATTACTTTGTCGTTTCCACTCACTGAACTCGTTTTGTAATTGTTGAATTGCAGACTGCAAGGGCCTGAGGTTTGATCTGGCTATCGTCCTCTGCAGTACTTGTTGCCCGCACCTGACTTGAGGCAAGGTGCTTTTGCTCAGCTTTGTAGTAGGCTTCTATTTCGACTGCATGACGCACTGCATCATTCAAACCCGATGGTCTAGCCTGTTTGTTGCGTATCCTCATATCTACGTTATGTAGCAAATCTAAACATTGCTCTTTTGCAAGGGTTTCTCTAACATCGGCTGGGGCAGTAGGGTAAGCCAAATGTGTCAGCCTTTTGATGTCATGCGCTAGTTTTCCTATGCACGCTGTTTTCGTTCTCGAAGCTGCATCCGGTACAATTCTGTTTGATTGGGCGGCTGAAACCTTTCTTGCAAAGCTATCACAAGCTCTGTATAGTCATTGCAGTGTTTAGACTAATTCCCAAATCATGGTTCAAACAGAATTCTCAAACCTAAATTCAAGCACTTTTTAAGGACTTTTCAAGGCCAAATTTTCATTTTCAAGGCCGAGAACCGTACGTTAGTTTCCTTAAAAAAGCGCATTTTCAAGCAAGTAAATATCATTTATTTGCTCAAACAAATTAAACTTATTCCACAATAACTCATACATGTTATTTCTAGTTATTACATACCGGTTATCCATCCTTAACTCAATGAGTCTCACATACAGTTTGTCAACCAGTTCCGGATATTCAGCAGTTCCGATTAATTTGTATTTAATTTTCCATAATGCCCCAATAAAAACAAAATGATAAGTGTCTAAGGTATACATTAGGTAAAGGAATAAATTAACAAAGTTTTAGCAAGAAATCTTTTGTAAATAGCTTACAGGGTGGAAAAATGCAGCAAAAAGTTAACCGGAACTGATTGAATGAGTTATGTTTTGAAATGTGCATATGGATATAGAAGGCTTTACTATTTTCAAATAAACTTTTTGCTGATTGAAAACAAATGCTATGACAATGATTTGAAATACTAATTCTGTAAGCTGAATGGTTTTTTCATAATTTTCCTAAGGTTGAACTTTAATTGGCTATTTATGACAAAAAACTGCATATGCCGTCTGACCTAACCTGTTATCATACAAAATAGATTATTACCCTTTATTTTAACATCTTCTCACATTGACACTAAATCCCGATACAATTATTGTGGTAAAAAGAATAAATGTTTTTGCCGGGCGATTCTAAACTGGTGTACTGACTGTATGTATTTACTTTTTAAAGTTATTACAAACAAACACATTGCTTCTCAATTTCATGTTTTCTTTGTGGGTTTCCCCTTTCTCATGGCTTTTCAAAGCGCTTTACACCATCCCCCGACATCAACGGTCCTCATACAGACAGCCGAAAATGTGCTTTTTGAATGTCATTTGTTTTCTGTACCCAGGAATATTCAGTTAACCACCCTGGTTTGAAATGACACTTTCCCATCGCTGCGTTTTCACTCGCGAAAATTGATCACAATGGAGAATCTCTGACGTAGTACACATAATCTGTGACGTGCACACATAACGTTTCGTACTCAATAGTGTACGAACTTATATTTCGTACTCAACTTTTTGCGCGAAGGAATTTATGATAAATTTTCGTAATATTTCCCTTAAGAACGATTTAAGTTTATAATTAAAGCGATGATACATGTAATTTTGAGCAGAAATAAACATGTTCAAGGCTTTTTTACATGAAATAAGCACTTTTCAAGCACTTTTTCAAGGCCAACCTTTATTCAAGGGCTTTTCAAGCCTAGGACTCGTTTTCAAGCACTTTTCAAGCCCTGTGCGAACCCTGCAAATACACCCTGTGCCTGACCTCTCAACGATACGGCAAGGTACAGTCCCTTCTCTTTTTCAGTCCATCTGTTCAATTCCGAACAAGCATCGAAATACGCTTTATAATCGGACGAGGACCCGGAACCATCATACGTCGCAGGTCTCATTATAGCGGTACGCTCCTTGCTCGGGGTCTCCGCCTGGGGTCGCGATGCACTCCGTCTCTTGGTTACATACTTCGGGGTATCTTAAGCATATTTCGGATCTGGTGCTCGAGTATGTTCCGAGATACACGGGCTTAATGCTTCTTGTCTCATACCCGCACCTCGAGACAATCTTTTGCGGTCTGTTGCTATACCACCTTTGCAACCAAGATTTGTAACGTGTCTTCGACCGAGCGTCCGTCTTTATAGTGTGGTTCAGGCAATAATACAAAGCACAATACAATAGTATATAATTTTCCTTAAGCTACCTTGCTTTATGATTGGTTATTATATTATGATTGGTTTGAAAACAGCAAATCAAGTATAAGCAAATGCTATAATCATATGACCTCGAACACTCACTATGTACGCCTATGACCTCGGGTCTATGTAGTATGTATGAAGACCTATGTCTCGGGACTATGTATGGATACCTATGTCATTGGACCTATGTATGGAGACCTATGCCTCGGGACTATGTATGGATACCTATGTCTCGGAACTATGTATGGAGACCTATGCCTCGAGACTATGTATGGAGACCTATGTCTCGGAACTCGTCGAAATGAATCCGTGTCTGTGTGACTTGATACCCTAGGTATGGAGCCTTGTAGTGTTTGTATGAAGGTATGTGGCGTATATATCAGCTATTAGCGACCCGGGCTGGTGAGGGGTAGGAATCCAACTTCAAGGCTCTCAGAACGTTTGAAGAGGATAGCCAGTCTCTATGTGCCCAAAGTCCATAATGTCTGTTAAAAATATAATTCAATTACCTATTTTCGCGATGTTAACTCGACGAAGTCGGAAGCAGAACTAACTGTTTAGAGAGAAAACGCGCGCTTCTATACTGTCTCATCATGCGGCGTTACTCGGACATTTAAATAGTGATACAGTTGAGATGTACGTAATAGTGGTTTGACTTAATTATATAGCATAATAATGAGGTTCTGGTCTTTATCAAAGCAATTAACATATATTAAACAAATGGATATAAAAACAACACACAACGATACATTTCTAGGCATATTTTCAACAATAAAAAAAAACTCGTCAATACTTATCGGAAATTAATGGACGCTTTTGAATATATTAACTAAAAGGAACAATATACCCAAAGAAAAATGAACGTAAGTAAAAACGGCGTTAGGTTAAAAATCACAACATTATTATATTACTATTTATTGAATGTTATGTCCATTTTAGAGTGTTCATTCTGGTGCAACACGTTTACAATTTTCGCGTGCATTTTTCATACCAGTTTGGGCTTTGAAATTGATGTCACCACCTCATGTGTACACACGTTTGCATTTCGTGTGCATCATTTTTAATACATGTTTGGGTGGCTTGACTTTGCTCTTCATCATGACAAATACTCCCTTGAAGTAATGGTTATAAACAAAAATCCAGCAATCGTGTTCGTCATAAAATAAAAACAGCCAATAAGTTCGTGTTTCTATATACCTAGCCTTATTGTTGAATTTGTTAAAGCTATCAATTAGTGGTTTGCTCTAATAACGAGTAAATATACAACACAACCCACTATTACAAAAGATACTCCTCCAGTGGTTGGATTACTGTTTTCAGGAATGTCAACACACAGACAACCAGGACTCAAATGATTCCCTGCTTAACATGTGCATGGGTTAAATGACATGTCCAGATGTTCAGAATTATTTTCTGTCTTCATACAAGTTAAGTGCTCTGAAAATATTTCTTATATCTGATAAAACCGGGGAAACATAATACAAAAAAGAGCCGTGTTTGTGAATCACAATGTTCCCTAATACACTTTAAAGTCGCACAGAAGCTATGTTAGAAAAAAATGTTAATTCCAAGTCCCGTAGGTACGTTATAAATTAATGGACTGGAGCGAAACTGAAACTTGATCCGTAGTCATATAGGTAGAATCACAAACCAAACATAAGGTCAGTATCTGACAGCCTTTTTTAGGTCTGAGGCTCGTAACTCCGCCAACAATCAATGGATCAGTACTACACTCGAACTTGATATGTATGTCATGCAGGTAGACTCACATACCAACAAAAATCTGTTAAATATCTGAAAGCGTTTAGGAAAAACAACTCCGGAAACGGAATACCGGCCAGCCGGACTGACGGACTGACTGACGGACATACAGTCCGACTGCTATATGCCATCCTTCCTGGGGAATACACGAACAAAGTTTCATTTAAGTTGTTACTTTGCGTTCTGCCCATTGTGTTACAATCAGCTCTAAACAATTATTGTAGAATGGCAAAATCGTTTTTCGGGATATGTCATGTGCTGTTTTGCAATTTTAAGACAGAAGACATTCGATTATATTAACATATTTAAAAGTCGTCTGTTTGCTTATACCTTTGGAAATCCGTATTGTCCTTCGTTATTTTGCATTTGATGGTATCACGAAAGTTATTGACAAATGTATAAATACATGTATGTACAATATTCTCATATTTGCGAAAAACTAATGTCAACATTATTAACAGAAATATTTTTAAACAATAGCTGGTTTACACTGTATTGCCATACATTAACTATGGGACGCTCATGTATGGGCGTTCAATGACGACGATGAATAAGTAAAATGATTCGACATTATTTTTGTCTCCTTTACTTTCTGTGCCAACGTTTTACCACAAATACATACTATTATCACATGCCATACCATGTTTCCCATGTAATACAACCATTACATATATTTTATCTTACACATGTGTAATATACTTTTTAAGCGTTTTCATTGGCTTAGTTTTCGTTTATTGACCAATCGCATTTTGTTATTTTGCTGAAATGACGTTGCAACGTCAAATGAAGTCACGAAATGTAAACAACATTCGGGATTTATCATTGTGTTTGCGTAAATATTTATTTAGTTTGCTCATTTAAAAGCATGTGATAAAAAGGACACTCGTTGTCATATCATATCATATTCCGCAAAAGGCTCGCTTACTAACAAAATTCCTGAACTCATTTAATAAAATATGGTATGATATGACAACTCGTGCCAGATCCTATGTGTATATCCTTCACAGAAAAATGAAATACGGACTTTTATGTTGACATTCTTGTTTAAATATCTTTAAAACTCTATTGCGTCGCTAGCAACGATATAATGACGAAAAGGTTAACATAAAAGCAACGTTTTCATCAACTCTTTCGATAGTTATAATAAGATAATTTCTTTAAGATTGTTTACGATTTCGTAAGGGCTTTCCATTAAATGCATTGATCTGTTCCTATGCACATGTTAATGGTAAAATTCATTTCAACTGAAAGCATTTGTAAGATTGTTAAAACCAGTCAATCGAGTCAATACAACAAGGTATTTACAAATATTGCTAGTTTAAATAAAAACTTTTATTAGAGCAGCATAAAACTCTATTAAAAAAGCACACACACAAGAACAGTGAATGCCCTCCTAATTTTACTTTGTTTAAGGTTATTTTCATCTGGAAAATCTCACTTTCGCAGAAGACAAATAGTCCAAACCTTAATCTATATGGGACTCAACAGGAAGTTGTTGATTTGTAAACCATGATCGTTAAAAAATATATAAAGTTACAAAACTTAAATAACTGTGCGTGTACACAAACCTTGCATGGTCGCTGGTTTATAAACCATCTATAGTTTTGCAGTAGAACTATGCGTTGTAAATACATGAATTCTGTAAGGGATGATATTTCATTTGTTACAATTGTCAGGAATCTTGTGACATATGTAAGGGACGTGAGCATTTCACTTCAAAGAACGCATATTATTTAATAAATTATAACCAATATTGTACATGGTCTTTGCTTTGTGTATTTCAGTACTCCAATTTAAATGTCATACTTCATGGTTCCAAGAGATAAATGCAGACACCCTTTTTCAAGAACGTATTTCCTGTTATTGTTGGTATTTTTTAGCAAATGTTGTCTCGTTTGTAGCACAAAGTGATATGTTTTATCGAGAACCATTGAAAAGGTTGTTTGCACATTCAATGCAATATCTCAGTAATAGCTTCGATGTTCATAAGTGCAATTTGAATTGAAAATGTTGTGGTTTTAAGTAATTAACTTTTTAACAGTTACCTAGGTTTAGTATTCAACACAACCTAGATTTTATAAGAATCATTAATTTGGATATGAAATTGTGACTTTTACTACTACTAAACGGGAAGAAAGCAATGTAACTTACATGTTTCATTAAGTCAAACAATATCCATTAAAACTTCAGACAAAGGATCAATCCGCTCAGGAATCAATGAAGATCTCAAATGTCACTTATAGAAGTTAAAAAACATTCATTACATCCCCTCAACTCATATCCTACAATAAAGTACAATGAGGACTTGCATCTAAGCAGTAATCAAATGAACAATGTGACCCATTTAGTGTAAGTTGGGACTCATCTTACTGCCAATGTACTCGTAGAATCTACATTTCAGATAAAATTTAATCATGCACAACAAATGTATTCATTTCAGAGTATAAAAACACAACAAGTTTAGATGTACTTTGTTCATTTCTAGCCTTTATTAGTAAAAGATAAAAAAGATGTATTAATATACACATAAGAATGGTGCGCTGATACTAATGAATTGAACTATTGATATCTGAAGCAATTAATTCATCAACTGTTACAGTTGGTTTTAAAAATTGCTGTACCATTCTTTTCTTCTTCATATTTTCCAGGCACTTTAAACATGTGCAAATACAGTGGTGTTTCGGTAATAATGTTACTGAAACTTTTCTATCATTTTCTGTTTAAATTGTTGTTACATTTTTTTACTATATTGCAACTAAAGAACTACATACTATTATGTTGTAGACTAACATGAAAGTACATAGATCTGATTGCATTGTATAAAAAAAGCTTTAAGTAAACATCTGTGAAGTCAGACCTAACATAATTCTATCACATCAGATCTGTTTATTCTGGTTTCTTATCAGATCAAAATTAATAGCAAGAAAAAATCTAACATGACAAATTGTGATAAAAACATCAAACAATATATTGATTTAAATATCACTAATTTCATAATTAATAATTTACGTCCACATAGAAAATGACTGACGAAACAACTTTCAAATAGACGATGCATACCTAAAAATCCAAACCAAACAAAACAATAACAGCAATTCTATGATCTCCAATAAATATTACGTTTAGATAATAAATAAAAAGTCCAGTATGTACATAATTGGCAAACATGGTACAAAAGTGTCAAAATATCAATTCTAAATCAGTATTCTCTAAATTTAAATCTTGACATATGTATACAAAGTACAATCACATATTTCCATAGCTGCTATGAATGTATGTTAATAAATTCACTGAGAATAAAAAAAAAAAGTAAACAAAAACAAATTGCCACATTAGTTTTTTAAAAGCCACACCCACCTGTGAAACACAATCTTAAGGTTGGACGTGCTCTTGTAATTCTAAAGTGGTCAAATACAACACTTTTATCACAGTATCAGTTTATAAATCCCTGCAAAATGTATTTTTTTATCAGGATGACTTTGGTTCCAATGCACCCCTTTGTATGAGAAAGTCCCTTCTGTTTCATGGTTCACACACATTCTGCTAGCATCCTGGCGTCTGTGCATACTGGACTGATCAACCACTCAAGTATGTCCAATGCATTGGGCATAGGATGTCCAGTTCTTTATGACAAAAGTATTTCCATGTCCAATGCTTGTATGACCAGCACCCAGTTTTGATAAAACCATTGCGACTGGTTTTCAAATTGACAGTTTCTTGTTAGAAAAGAACACTTACACATACAAAACTAGACTGTTTTTGCCCACAAGATTGATGCTCAAGCAAATAAACCATTAAAAGTTCCACTTTGTTCAAACGATCAAAGACAGGCGTCTCTCCACATTGTCAATGCACATTAAACAGTACCATCAAATCACAGATTTGGCAAAGTAAGTTTATTATTTTATGTGGTTCAAAGAAACCACGCAATATTTGTGTTCTAAATACCTGCAATATTGATCACACTCAACACCAAACTGCATTAAAGCGCCCAAAGCTGTACTGTATTTCGTTGTTTTGAAGAAATGCTGCCTATGCTAAGTTAAATGCACGCCCTTCGTTCAAGGAGTCTTTCGAAGCCAAGCACATTTGTCCTTCTTACCAGACAGGCTTGTGGTTAATGATCCAATACTGACTCCTATACAAAATGCAGCCTTGGCAAAAATATGATATACAGAATTTATTTAAACTCTAAGCCATTTTTGACTTCTGTTACTATTGAACCAGTTTCAAAAAATCATTCCTCAAACTGCTGACTTTTGTTGCTCTTCAATGATTTGCTTTTTTCTGAAAATCTTGTTCATTGTTTGCACAGTGTCTGTGAGCAGATCATCAAATATGGTCTCTGTGAGCTGCATTTTCACTGCCAGCTCATAGTCGTCATAATTTACCCAGTCCGGCTCTTCCTCACGTAACTCCTGCACCAATATAGAATCAACGAGATCCTTCTTCTTTCTGATCCCCCATTTAGGTTTCTCCGCACCCTTCTTTGCACCATTCAACCCTAAAATTTCCACCACAGCCTGCTGCACGACTGGTTTCAACACGTCGACTGTAGTCGGTGGAGCGGAACCCTTGTAGAACTTGTTTCGCCGCTGTTTGGGTTTATGCCACGCAACGGGCGAGTCGTACTCGTCGTCCTGGTAGATACTTCGTATGACCTCCCCAGTGAGGTCAAAAAGCAGTTTTTTGAACACAAGTCGACTCTTCTTCACAATGTCTGTCCCAGACTGGGGCTCAGGTTTCAAGAACGCGTCTGATGGCTGAAGGTCGGCCAATGGTTCCCCGTAGCGACGCTGTTCCCAGAATTCATCCACCGCGCTGGAGACAATGTTTTTGATCTCGTGCTCTTCGTGGGGAACTGCGTATGAAACTTCTTCTGATGCCTTCTTGTACTGAAGTGTGCCATCTGAAACAGAAAAACATTTACAGTTGACCTAATTTAGGATCAAGGGCCAGTGTATCAATTCTGACAAGGCTCCAACAGGACTTCAGCATTTATTGAGCTCATCATCTTTTTCTTTCGTTTAATTTTATGTTTGTACTTAGTGCTACATTTGATTATACTCACTAAATTAACTTTAAATAAACATGAAAATAACTAAAACAGAAAGTAAAATAAACATAGAGAAGGTTTTTGCATGCAACTTGCATAATTGCTCTCATCACAATAGGAATTGTAAACAAGTATACAATAAAAACAAAAAACATATCCACCCATTGCCAGAGCTTTGTAAAAAACATGACATGATTGACCCCAAATATTTTTTCAACTATGGGCTAATTCGTCAGAGAAGGGTGGATAATTAGGCTTGAGAGGAGTGTCTTGCATATCTACACTTCATAGTGAAAACTAATTTGTTCACACTAACATGGCTAAAAATCAGGGAAAGCAGGTCAGCTACATATTCTTTATGTCCCCCACCACTGTAGTGGGGGACATATTGTTTTTGCCCTGTCAGTTGGTTGGTTGGTTTGTTTGTTTGTTTGCTTCAACTTTAACATTTTGCCATAACTTTTGCAATATTGAAGATAGCAACTTCATATTTGGCATGCATGTGTATCTCATGGAGCTGCACATTTTGAGTGGTGAAAGGTCAAGGTCATCCTTCAAGGTCAAAGGTAAAATATATAGCTTCAAAGCGGCGCAGAAGGGGACATAGTGTTTCTGACAAACACATATCTTGTTTAATCATAACTTTTGTTTACAATATAAAGAAGTGAAACTCCAGCTGCTGGAGCAGTATTGCGTTCTCATTATGAACAATTAGCAGGTCCTTTATTTAAGGCAAGTGACCAATTGCCAAAACAGCACAGTACAAAACAACATACACACATAGAAGAATAAAGCTGGGGTCACCACCTTGGAACAGTCAATGCAAGGCATTGGGGGTTTAAACCGGTTTTAGAGCGCTCAACCTTACACTTGGCCCAGCAATATTCATGATACATGTACATATAAGTGTAAATAAAATTAAACCTCATAGCATTGCAACTCAAATTAAAAACAATTCACACCATAATTAGAATATGAAATCACATGCAGAAACTTCCACACTTGATTTAACTTTCTATTTTTTATTTATTTATATATTTATTTATACAAAGTTTTTTGGACAAAATTCTGGAATAACATGCATATTTCCTATATAGCACTCTATCCACATAGTTTTCTTGACAGTGCTTCATTGACTTAGTGAATAACCACATTATTCAGAGTTGGACAGACAGTTTCAGCTTAGGTTTCTAAAAAAAACAAATCAGTGTATTGTTGTTTCTTACCATTGTAAGGTGGAGGGGCTTTGGTGGGGGTGTCCCAGATATCATCATACTCAAATGTTCCGCTCTCCTCAGCTTGCATCGGTTTATGGCTGTCCTGTGAATGGACAAGTACATATAACATTTATGAATTGTTTGAAATCAATACAAGAAACTATTACAGACAGTGTCTCTCTCGCAAACGGTGCATTGTTTTTGAAAGGTGCGCTGTAGCAATCGGAGATAATGATTCTCATTTCTGTAAAAGCTTGATGAAAATGGAAAGCAAAATAAAGGAGAAGTTGCGCAGAGAAGTCTTCATATGCAATTATTACTACTCAAAATCAACGATAATTGTGTACAATATATTGTAAAATAAAGTTAAACAATTAAAAATCACTGTTGCTTATGGCAATTGCCGAAATGTCAACGCCAGATGTGGCCTGGTAAAATAGATGTTTGTAGATACAAAATGCTCGTTTTTATTATTGTTTTGCATATTTAATTCAATTTTAATTTTCCGCAACAATATCTATTTATACGACACTTGAATGCTAATATGGTACCATTTAAGTGTTTGTGTGTCATATGAATAGATATATTTGCGGGAAAGTAAAATGGAATTAATGGGATTAATTGTGTCACAAATAAATAAAAACGAGCATTCTGTATCTACAACAATCGATGTTATCATACCACATCTAGCGTTGAAATTGTGACTATTGCTATAAGGAACACTGATTGTTTAGGTGTTAACTTTATTTTACAAAACACTTAACAAAATTTTCGTTGATTTTGAGCGTTATAGAGGCTTTAAACAAAGGCAACATTATGCCTCAATAAGCCACCCCACGTTTCATAATTGTAAAGTAATAAAGTGAGAAGGAAGACCTCAACAGGTGGGGCTAGATTATTTCTAAACAGTACAGTCATGGATAACATGCAGGACACTTGATGCCAATTATTACATGGCTGGGTTACTGGTCGAGACATTGAACAAGGCAGTATTTGCATATGCAGTAAGCAGCAGTTATATACTGTTTTTTTTAATGTGAATACAGACCCTATAAAGTTTACAAACAAGAATTTTTTTGGGGGGAGCATAAAAAAATATCGGTGGACATAAATGATTTGAGAGATTCCAGTTGTATTATTTTATTATCTCATCTTTAAAATTGAATACTTACCCAAATTGCACCATAAAGTTCCCAAAACTTAAAATTTTCTAATACCATGTACCATGGGGTTGGGACCCTCTCCCAAATCCACACTTAACGGGCAACCATCCCTTTACAATTTACTGACAGGAAACCCCAACATTGCATTCAGCACATTTAATAATTATTTATCTGTGATCTAAGTCTGTTATGTATCCTAAAGTCCCACAATGAGTTGGTAAAAATGAGTCCTGGAAAAAGCTATTTTAGTTAAAGATGCCCTTACAGTGAGTTTCTTGCTTTATACTTTACATCCTGTGCCTTTAGATGGGGAAAAAAGCCCAATAAAACCAATAAATATGGAAAACTGAAACATAATTAATATGGTAATGAATAACAGCATTTCCTATTGTTTATAAGTGCATGTTTAACTGCATTTAACAAAAAATTATTATAAAATGCTACAGAATTGAATCGCTGTGTAATAAACTCCTTAAACCAATAATTGTGTAAATTGGAAAAGTTTGGCTGTTTTGGGGGTTGAAATTTTGGTCATATTTTAAAAAAAGTTGTTACTTTTTCCATTGAAAAACAGCCTGTAATTTGGGGCAACAAATTTATCCCTGCCTTACAAACCTTGCTAGACTGGAGCCCGGGAACCGGTGAGCCTGGTCTGGGTGGAGCCTCTTGTTGGACATTGTCATTGGTACGCCCCAAAACATCGTCCAACTCCGGCATTGCCACTGCAGCAGAGTCGTCATCCTCTGTATCGAATATCCCACTCTCTCGGTTTTCTTCTTTGACCTGTGTTCGTATTTCTCCCCTCTCTGCCTGCTCCCGTTTCCTGCTGCGAATAGCAAATATATCCCCGATTGCCTCATTCAGGAAGTTTGTGATCATAGAATCGCTGGTGGAATCGTTGTCAGGTCTGAACACTGGAGCAGGTACAGGTGCAGGCTGAACAGCTACATGCTCACTATCCACATATGAGTCTGGGAATTGGTCATGGTCTGACACCTCTTTCTCAGATTTTAAGAATTCCTCTAAATCCATATCAACATGGTTGGCCTTGTCAGTAATTTGCGATTCTGGCAAAGTTCTAGACTTTGGTTTCGGTGCAACGGGTGGCCCCTTTTTACCCGTGCCAGTACGTCCAGATTTATTCCCAGTCATCAGTTTCACCTCCTCCGTAAGCAAACGTTTAAACAGATCGTCTGTGATTTTCTCAGCTTTCTCTGCGAGAATTTCCTTGCTGGTCTTGCCTGGGGCAGGCTCCCTGGGTGATGGTGACGGAGACTCACCAAACTCCTGAACACGCTTGTCTGCCTCCATTATCATCTTTAAGAGTTCCCCATCCTCTGTGTTCACGCTGTCAATACTTGCCCTTACATCCACCTCCTCCTCCTCGTCCACTATCTCTTCAGGGATCACCTGTTAATGTGCAATTTATTACAGATCAATCAAACACACACAACTAAAATTGTTTCATACAGATTACAGATCAAAGATACATACTTACAACTAAACTTTATAGTATGCATGTGAAAATTAGTGAAAATCTTTGTATAGTTCTTTAAATAATAAAATCTATAAATTATACATAAATATATGTGTAGAACTTTATTTATATATTCATAAAATATAAGTACTAAAAATACTCTGTATATAACATGCTTGTATTTATGTATGTATGCAATATTTTTCTGTGAAAATAAAATGATGCATAAAAAAGAAAGTAAAAAATGAATCACCTGCTGAATATCATGTCCAGGAACAATCAAGCCGTGCCTTGCTTTGCACGTGAAATACCTCACCCCGTCCTCAATTCCGTCATGTCTACCCTCCGGTTCCTCCAGTTCAACTCCTGCCCACACGCCGGGAGCAAACTGCACGTTACCCTTAAACAACAAAGTACCAACAGTTCTCTCGCCACTTGGCGCAGTCAATGAAACTTGATCACCGATTTCAAAATCTCCCAGGGGGTCGAAGAAGTGACTCATCCTGGAGCTCTGGCTGTGCCCTCTCGAAGACTCATCTCGAGGAGACGGCATGGGAGTTAACTCCTCGGGGGTTCCCAGTAGATCGTCAATGTCAAAGGAAGTCCCAGTATACGCTTTGGCAGTCTTTGTATTAACTTCCTGCAAACTGACGTCCTCCTCTTCGAAATCCTTTTCATTCGGAAGACCAGGTGATTTCTCAGATTCGGATGTCTCATGTTCCGTTGTGTAAGTCACTGATGAGAATTGAGAGCGTTCACTCCTCCCACTGGACGGGCGAGAAGAACCAATGATGGAAGACCTCTCATTTTCTGCATCACTTTCCTCTTCATTGGCCCCATTATGTTCTTTTCCCTGTCTACCTACATTGAGGTCAAGTTTATTCACAAACGACTCAGAGGCTGACGCTGTCGGAAGTCTTTCCGAAATCGCTTCAGAAATTTCCGCCGTCGAACGAGCAGTGTCAAGCCTTGTCTGTGAGAAAACATCCTCTGCAATCTCACTCTGCTCACTGCGCAGGCTGAGGTGTGACTTATCACGCTGCGTGGTGTTTGGCCCTTCAGTGACAAAATCTTCTGAATAATCGTACTCTGATTTCTCTGGCCCCCTTGACTGCACACTGACCTCCCAAATGTCACGGTTGCTATGGAGATCTATCTCAATTCCTGACTTTTCGTCAGAGGCTTCAGACGCCTCTAAGATCTCTTCAGACACGACTTCCTCCTCAATCTCCTCTGTCTTATCAATGTCACTGACCAGGTCCTGAAACATCCAGTATACAACAATATGTCACTGACCAGGTCCTGAAACAACCAGTATACAACAATATGAACCTGGCTCTCTGAAAACGGAGCTTAATGCATGCGCGTAATTTGTTTCCCCAGATTAGCCTAGGTAGTTTGCACAGGCTAATAAGGGATTCTGCTTTTACTGTACTTCTCGTTTAAAGGAAGTTTCTGTTGAGCCGAAATCCAGTTTAGGCAGTGAATGTCATCCCTAATTATCCTATGCTGACATACAGGGCATATTCTCACTCCAGTGGGAACAGAGCCAGGGCCATTTTAGGCAGGAATTTGTATGCTGAATACCTTTATATGAGGGAATTCATGCATAAAAAAATAATGCCATGTTTACACATCATTTTGTGAACATTGCAAGAGCTTAATTAATATAAAGTGTTAAACATTCACGACCAAAGACATAATTATACATTCAGAGTAATGTCAAATAATTGTTACAAGATAAGATTAAAGCTTAAATTCGATTTGTGTTTTGGAAAAACAGGACTTAATGCATGTGCTTTAAGGTTTGTCCCAAAATTTATCAGAGACAACACTTTTAGCCTTAACTGGGATGACACTTAATGCAAATGCATTAAAACCCATTTTCCAAGAATACTGTTCATATGATAAAACAGTTCTTATGGCCATATAGTACTTTTAAGTTGTACCTTTATGCTTTGCATCTTTTCTCTGAATGAGGATTCAGTCCTTTCCGACCGTGAGGTGGCTGATTCACTGCCCTCCGAGATACGATCCAGTGATTTTGAGACCTTGCTTGTGGATGTTGTTGGTGTTTTGGGAGGTGTCGACTTTGAATCTAGAAGAAAACATAAAGACATGTTATAAATACTTTACTTGTAAAATAAACATCAACACTGCGTATGTCCTTTGTTTACTGCATGTCTTTCTCAACCTGCGAAACAAGTGTAAATGTTTCATGAAATGCTAGATCTACGAGTTTAAATAGTACATAACATTGCATTATATTTAATGTTAATAACAACAGGTAAGTAGGAAAAATAGTTTTTATTCAATATGGCCTGCAAACTTAAGTTAACAAATTTTAGTTGTTAAAAATGTATCCAAGAAAATTACTGTCCAATTATCACACAAAACTGTCACAAAACGGTTCCTTCTACTTCACATATCCATACTGCTATGTTTGTGAGTTCAAATCAGAGAGACGAGAGACTTCCTGTACTAGTGTATAGGCTTTAATTGTAACTTTTGTCTAACAAGCAAATTCATTGAATTGATATTTCCCAACAAATACATTGTTTTTAATGAATGGGTGCACTTTCGATGCTTGCACACAAGTAGAAAACTGACACATACCTTCAACGCTAACAGGCGAGACTTGTGCAGACTCCGGCTCACTGCCATCGAGCCCAGTCTGTGCAGGCTTGGTTGGGGTTGTCTTGGGCCCCTTGGTCGAGGGGCTGACCACCTGGGGTTTCTTGATCTGGGGCCGCACTGTGTGGACCGAACTTGGCTCCTGGTTGATCTCCTTACGCAGCTCTGAACGCAGGGTCTTGATCTGGCTGTCGTATGCCTGCAGTAAGGAGGATTGTGAAATATTGCAGTAGTTGTTTTCATTCTTGATTATAATATAGGCCTTGTTCTGAGAAAACTGGGCTTAATGCATGTTGTTAAGTTTTGTCCCAGATTAGCCTGTTGAAGACTTGTCCCAGATTAGCCTGTTGAAGACTTGTCCCAGATTAGCCTGTTGAAGACGGCACATGCTCAAGAAGGACAACACTTTTTGCCAGAACAAGGCTGATAAGTTTTTTCTTAATTGTAACATTATAAGCAAGTTTCATCAAGACAGTCATAAATATGGCTTTCGGAGTAGCAACGTGGCAATAAGGTAATTCTTTGATTTGACCTTGTGCATTAGGTTTTTGACACACATGACCCAGTTCCAAAAATTCCCAAGATCTGGTGAAGACAGACATTCTACCTCCAGATTGTAATAAATTTAAGAAATATAATTACAAACATGTCAACATGAATGTCAATAAACATTGAGTTGAGTGCCTATACCTCGATCTGTTTCTTCAGGGTCTCCTCTTTGTTCTTCATATGTTCCTTCTTCTTACGTTTGCGTTCTCGTTTCAACTTTTCTGCCTCGGTCTTTCGTTTCCGAAGCTCCTCGTTGAGTGCTCTAATACGACCCTCAAAGTCACTCAATTCTGATACAGACTCTGCAATGAATGGTTTGTATTAGAAATAAGCCTTGATTTTGGGAAATGAGGTTGAATGCATGTGCATAGTGTCATCCAAGATAAGCCTACGCAGTCAGCACAGGCTTATCAAGGGCGACATTTTACACCTAAACTGGATTTTTGCTAAAAAGAGACTTTCTTTAAATGAACAAGAGGGCCTGAAAGGCCCAAAGTCGCTCACCTGAGAGGAAAGGAACTAACCTGTTCTGTGCAGCCCAAGATGTCATTAGAACAAAATGTTCTTACCAACTTTAATGACTAGTGAACACCCTGGCAGTCACGTTTTTCAACAGACCAGAACCATTTTCATACACATCCAAGATATTATTTAAACAAATATTCTGACAAAGTTTCATGAAGATTCATGAAGCCATATAAGGAAAAATGCCCCGCTCCCTGGTGGCAATGTATTACATGGCCATGTAAGCAACTGGAACCATTATGAACTTGTCCAAGATATCATTGGGACAAATCTTCTGACAATGTTTCATGATGATCGGACATTAAGTATGGCTTCTAGAGTGTTTACATGGTTTTACTATAGCTATATAAGGAAATGTGCCATGCCCCTTTGGCGGCCATGTTTTTCCACCAACCAGAACAATTTTCGAATTCGTCCAAGATATCATTGGTACAAATCTTCTGACCAAGTTTCATGAAGATCAGAAAATAAATGTGGCCTCTAGAGTGTTAACAAGGTTTTACTATAGCCATATTAGGAAAAATGCCCCGCGCCCTGGCGGCCATGTTTTTCAACCAACCGGCATCATTTTCGAACTTGTCCAAGATATTATTGGGATCAGACTTCTGACCATGTTTCATGAAGATCGGACAATAAATGTGGCCTCTAGAGTATTCACCAGGTTTTACAATAGCCATATAAGGAAAAATGCCACGCCCCCTGGCGCCATGTTTTTCAACCAATCGACATCATTTTCGAACTCGGCCAAGATATTATTGGAATGAATATTTTGACCAAGTTTCATGATTATCGGACAATAAATGTGGCCTCTAGAGTGTTCACAAGATTTTACTATAGCCATATATAGCCATATAAGGAAAAATGCCCCGCCCCTTGGCAGCCATGGTTTTCAAGCAAACCATTTCCGAACTCATCCAAGATATCATTGAGACCAATTTTCTGAGCAAGTTTCATGAAGACAATAAATGTGGCCTCTAAAGTGTTAACAAGGCAAATGTTGACGCCAAACAACGCACGCCGGACGGCGGACAAAATGCAATCACAAAAGCTCACCATGAGCACGTTGTGCTCAGGTGAGCTAAAAATACAATCAAAGCATTAAGTGTCCCTTATTAGCCTGTGCGTACTGTACAAGCTAATCTGGAACCACACTACGCACATGCATCAAGACCCATTTTCCAAGAAAGGGGCTCAACTAAATGTAACTTTAAATGGTAAAATTGCAACCACTGTACAAAGCTTGTTTTTCATGTCCCATGTTCACCAAACATTTATTGACTTTGAACATCAATTTTATTTGAAAATTAAAACTCATTTCATGTGATATTTATGTTTACTTTAAAGGCTATAAATTTCTTTATTTTTTACAGAATTATTGGTAGATACCCCAAATTGATATATTGGTATATTAACACGAAATGAAATAAATGTTGCAATAATAAACTCTTTTTTTTAACCTTCATTGCGAATTTAAGGCAGCCATTTGGGACAGCATAAACTTTTTAATTTAAGGAATAGGGCTGAATACCAGCCCCAAAATTGAACCTCAAAAAACACACTGATTTACTGATCTCAAACATGTAAGAGTAAAACTCCGTCACATGAAAAATCCAGGACTGCAGGAATTCCATTACTTTGAAGAATATCATGAAGTTCAAAATAAAGATCTTTATGACTTTGAACCCAGGCTCTCTGCGAAAGCAGACTTTACTTGACCATGTTTTACTGGAAAAGTCAAAGAAACAAGTTTTTTAATAAAGAAATCTAGCAAATCAGATGTCAAATTATCGGCCATTTTACTTGTGTGTAAATGAATAAAAATTCCCATAAAACATGATTAACTACGGTACTTACTAGTATCAGAGAAGGAGTCTTCTGACTCGCTCTCGGAGGTCTTGGTCTGACTGCGGTGAGAGAAGAGGCTCTTGGGAGATCTCGGAGACGACAGCCCCGGCATCTGCTTCTTGAGGTTGTCCAGCGGGGACTTGGGGGCACCTGCTGCTGAGGGATAATAAGTATGAGATTGGGTCTGGCAAAACTGGACTTAATATATGTGCATATAGTGTCGTCCCAGATTAGCCTGTGCAGTGAGCACAGGCTTATCTGGGACAACATTTTACAAATAAGCATTAAGCCACATTTTCACTGAGGTTCAAATGTAAAACTACAACTACAGTATGAAATTTTTCTGAATTATTCAGGGAAAAAATCTAACAACACATACACATAACCCTGTTTACTGTAATGAGGCCATACTTTTTAATGAATACATATCATTTGAATGAAATCTGTTTGTAAAACATTTATATTAATTTATATATTAATAGTAAATAATTTTGTGTGAAGATATATTAAGATAATTTGAAGGTGATATCAAACAAGTCAAAAAAACATTGAGCTGATCATTGAACTAGCTCAGATATTATTGTAAGATATTCATGTGATGATTGGCTGAAATCTATTCGTCAACATTTAATATAAACAAGAGCTGTCAGAGGACAGCGCACTCGACTATTCGAGTGCTTGACATTATAACGTAAGCCATCATGGGGAAATTGTTCATATTCAAGAATTTATTAGACGATCTTTTTTTGGGGGGGGTGGGGGGTGGGGTGAGAGGGGTTATAATGTGGGGTGTGGTCATTTATTAGACGATCTTTCAAAAATAAAAAAGGAGAAAAACAAAAACAAAAATATTTTTTTTGGGGGGGGGGTAGGGGGGGGGGGATGAGAGGGGGGTATAATGTGGGGTGTGGTAATTTATTAGATGATGTTTCAAAAAAAAATCTTGGAGGGGGGGTAGGGGGGTGAGAGGGGGTATAATGTGGGGTGGGGTAATTTATTAGATGATGTTTAAAAAAAAAATTGGGGCAGGGGAGGAGGGGGGGGAAGGGATTTTGGGTAGGGGCATGGGGTATTGTTTGGGTGGAATCCATTGTGGTATTCAGGTAAGTGTTGTTTTGTCAAAGTATTAATAAAATGTGATCATAAATAAAGAAGTTATGGCAATGTAAGCACAATATTCAATTATCTAAGTGTAAAAGGGGCCATAATTATGTAAAAATGCTGGTACAGTGGTCGACTCTTGTTTATAGGTTGGGGTCATGTTGGTAAACAAGTATGCAAAATATAAAAGCAATATGTCAAAGGATATAGGAAATATTTGGGTTAGTACGCAAACTTTAACATAGATTTATCAAAAATATGCATATTCTAAGTATAAAAGGGGCAATAATTATGACAAAATGCTTGATAGAGTTGTCTGCTCTTGTTTATAGGTTGGGGTGATGTTGGTAAACAAGTATACAAAATATAAAAGCAATATGTTAAGGGACAATGAAAATAATTGGGGTAATACAAAAACTTTAACATTTGCATGCTAACGCAGACGCCGGGGTGAGTAGGATAGCTCCACTATATATATTTTATATATAATAGTCGAGCTAAAAAATAAAATAATTTTTTCTTGCATTCAAGAATACAAGCAGCTCTTTCGTCATGTTTAAAAAGTTACATTGCCAAGGCAACAAACTGGCCATATAATGCCATACAAAGGGTCATGTCACAAAACAAATAGCAAAGCATTTAATCATTGACCACAGCAAGTCCCCCTAAAAGACTATATTTCAATAGCAAAATAGGAATTAGTCTTGCTGTGGTAAAACAGGGTTTATCGCACATGGATAAAGTGTCATCCCAAATTAGCATGTGCAGTACGCACAGGCTAATCAGGGACAATACGTTTTGCCTTAACTGGATTTCAGCTTAGAAGAGACTTAATTTAACTGAAAAATTTAATAAAAATGGAGAGTGCCGGCCATGATAAGCCTGTGCGACACTAGGACAACACTGTATGCACGTGCCAAATTTTCCCAGAGCCAGGCTAACATATTAACTCCTATCTACCTTTTTTGCCGTTGCTGCGCGGAGTGGTGCGTGTTTGGGTGGTTGTGTCTTCAAACGTCTCGTTGTTGTAGCTGTGTGTCATAGTGTCATCACTGGAGTCGTTCATTCTGAATGCAGAGACATTTTGTGCGTAATTTGGTAAATATTCAATTGAAGTCATTAGAATTGGTCAATTACTCATACAAACATCCTATTTGTACATTGTCATGCCTTTTTGTTAGAAAGGCAAACCATTTTAAATTAAATACCTCATTTGTGGTGAAATTATATTAAGTCAGGATAAAAGGTCAATTTAGCTCTGAAGTGGCTGAATATACACGAAAATTGGCCACATGTAGTTGTCATTTATTACTGAAAAATCATTTATAATTGTCGGCTTGAAATGTTGTGGTTAAAAGAGACTTTTTTGTGGACAAGTACATTTTGTTAATTTTTTATTTAAAAAAAAGAAAGAAAAAATACAATTTTCTGATGTGTTTGTTAAATTTATAGATCAGTCAACCAAACAAATCAACGAAAATTAATCAGCACCAGACAATAAGGATTTGATAGTTTTCTTTCAGAAAAACTGGGCTTGATGCATGTACGTAAAGTGTCCTCCCAGATTAGCCTGTGTCATTTGCACAGGCTTATCAGGCACAAAACTTTCCACTTTTATGGTATTTTTGTTTAAAGGAAGTACTTTTTAAACAAAAATCCAGTTTACAGGGAAAGTGTTGTCCTTTTTAGCCTGTATGGACTGCACAGGCTGATCTTTACGCACATGCATTAAGCCCCTTTTTCCCATTGTGCGGTTCATTTATTATTTCGTGTTGCCCACCTTTTAGAGTCCTCCACACTGCTTTGTGACTGTATCTCCTCCATCACGCTGCTCTCACTACCGCTGCGGTTGTGGTTCTTCCGGTTACTCGAGTCGTTCATCAGGGTCGAGTGCTTGTCACGACTTGACACCTCCACACTCGCAGTCGGAAGGTCCTCCTTAATACTCGTGTAGAGTGACTCATCACGGGCCGTTGTGATGTTCTCGGAGACCGCTGTCGTGTCATGGTCGTGTGAGACACTGACGGCACTCACTGTCTTGATTGTTGATTCTGGAGAGAAATTAAACGAAAATATTAAGCCAGGCTCTGGGAAACTAGGGCTTAATACATGAACCAAACATCAACCAGCTTCAATCTGGGAAAACAGGGGTTTTATGAGTATGTGTTAAGTGTCATCCTAGATTAGCTTGTGCAGTCCACAAAGGCTAATCAGGGACGACACTTTCTGCCTAAACTTGATTTTTGCTTAGTAAACTCCCGTTTAATTCCATATAAGCAAAAAAGTGTCGTCCCTGATTAGCCTGTGCAGACTGTTCAGTCTAATCTAGGACAACACTTTACTCACATGCATTAAGCCCCATTTTCCCAGAGTGTGGCTCAATTATTTTTGTATCTTAGTTTTTTGGCACGTTTACAATGATTAAGTTTGCTGTAACATAATGGATAAGGTGTCCCCCTAGCACGGGTTCATTCCCCACTCTGTGAGCGTTCTCTAGATCTTCAACAAAGTACTGATTATAGAAAACAGACTTTTACACCAATGGAAACTCACCCTTTGTGGTTGCAGTGTCTTTCCTGCTGGAGGGCTTATCAGTCTCGTGTCTGCTTGTGATGGCTGTGCTCAGACTGGGATCTTTTAGACTGGGATCTCTGAGACTTGGATCCCTAAAACTGGGATCTCTGACACTTGAATCCCTCAAACTGGGATCTCTGAGACTGGGATCCTTCTTGCTGCTGGCATCCTTGTCCTTTGTGTCCCACACTGAAAGAAGAAAAAACATAGGGTGGGTAAAATGGGGAGCCAGTTCCTCAAAATTAGTTGTGATCAACAAACTGAAGTCTCTTTTAACTTACAAAGTCACTGAATTTCCCTTATGTCCCTGTTATTTAGAGTTAGTGGCCATCATACAAAGAAATTTCAAGTATTATCTAACAACAATCTTCAACCAGAGCTTTGTTACAAATATGACTAATGCCTCTGCATCAACTTTCTAGATATTTTCAAGGGCAAATAGGTCAGGAATGTGAGAATCAATAGGGATAAGAAATGTGTCCTGCACATCTTCACTTCAAGATGAGATCTTAATTTAATGGCTTAAGAAATCGGGAAGAAGTTCAATCAACAAACTTATGTGGACAGACTGACCGACAGAGTGACTCCTACATGTTCCCTCCCTTTGGGGCACTGGATCTGTCATTGGGGCTATATTTCAGTCTTTGGGGCTATATCTCTGTCATTAGGGCTATATCTTTGTCTTTGGATTTGATGCTCTGCCTTTGGGGCTATATCTCTGTCTTTGGGGATATATCTTTGTCTTTGGGGCTATATCTCTGTCTTTGAGGCTATATCTTTATCTGCTTACCTTTCAGTGCCTTTTTCTCCAGCTTGTAGACTCTCGCCTCCTCTGCGTCCAGTATCTTCTTCCACTTGAGGAGCTCCTCTGCGTTCTTCCTGCGGTCCATCAGACGGCTCTGACGCTGGGTCAGGTTCCTGCAAATAATTTGTATATACTTGCTATCTAATAAATGTAATATGTGTACCTGATGAAACCCTCTTGGGAGACAGCAAACACAAGAATAATCAAACAGCTGCCCCATGGCGATCTTTATGTGAACGTAAAGTATTTCAGTTGATGTGGATGTTATGTTCAGCGTAAATTGTTCAGAGGCACAGAAACATTTCAATTTCCAGTCCAAAGCCTCTGTTGCCAAACAGCCCAAAGGCCAATTGCTACCTCGACTTAATTAAGTCTCTTGCTTAAGTGTAAGAATGGACAATAGAAAAGCAAACATCCAATTGGGCTGCTTGTTATGGACAGCAGATGAGAAACTGAAAACAGGACTTGATAGGCATGTTATTACATTAAAAAGAAATTATTTAACAGTGTTTCAGTCATATCAGGACAGTCATTAATCACACTTTGTACTGGTTTTACCCAGGGAAAAGACTCATGAGTGTTTCAATAAGCCTTAGGCTTTCAATGCAATTGAGCTCATGTAAATAGGTTTAAACTAACCACACTTTTCACTTTGCATTAGACTGTTCAGAATGCACAGGCTAATCTAGGATGACACGTTACGCACATGTATTAAGCCCCGTTTTCTCAGATTGCACAAACCTTTCGTCCAGGTAATTCTTCTGGAATCTCTCAAGGAGCACAGACTCATGTCTGGGAGTCCGTGCTGTGGACTTTGGCTCTGTGTTCATCTCAGAGTCCGACTTGGAGCTCTTCTTCCGTTGCTTATCAGCGTCAGAACCCTCGTCATACTGAAAAACATGAGGTTGTCTGGTTGTCTGTTGTCATGGTTATTTCTCACCTTTAGGCGCAATAATAAATTGGAAGAATAAAGAAAACCTTTTGTACTTCTTGCTACTTACTTAAAATTGTGTTTAAGCCTGAGATTCTTATGAACTTTATTTTATCCCAAGAATTCAACAAAACACTTTTTGCAGACAAAGATAACACAATAGACTACAGCAATTGCTTAATATGGAACAACTGCAGTGTGATAGGAGAGTAACAATAAGACCTATAAAATGCCAAAGAAATTGTAACAATATAAATGCCACCTTTAAACAACAGTGCTTCACCCAGAATTTCAAAGGTCAGAATGCTCTTTTGTCAAAAGAGCACTTAAAGGTGCCCAGTCATACGTGTGTTATCCCTGCAGCATATTTTCAATATAGCAGTTGTTATATATATATATTTCATATTACAAGTATTTTATTTAAAACCTTGTTTCTGTAACTAATAATTTTATTAAACAATTTATTGAATTTTCAAATAAAATTTGCTGTTTTAAAATGCGAGCAGATAAAAACAAGAGATGTGTTTGTCAGAAACACAATGCCCCCTATTGCGCCGCTTTGAAGCCATATATTGAACCTTTGACCTTGAAGGATGACCTTGACCTTTCACCACTCAAAATGTGCAGCTCCATGAGATACACGTGCATGCCAAGTATCAAGTTGCTATCTTCAATACTGCAAAAGTTATCGCAAAACTTTAACCAAGGTTAAAGTTTTAGGTTAAAGTTTTGATGACAGACAGACAGACAGACATGCAGACAGACAGACAGACAGACAGACAGACAGACAGACAGACAGACAGACAGACAGACAGACAGACAGACAGACAGACAGACAGACAGACAGACAGACAGACAGACAGACAGACAGACAGACAGACAGACAGACAGACAGACAGGCCAAAAACAATATACCCCCGATCATTCGATCCGGAAATAAAAAGGGCATTGCAGGGGTCCAATTGTGCAGGGTGGGACCTTAGGGCGGCAGAATACAGCGCCCTATAATTTCGGCCCAGCTGGAACATTGAACATACATCAAGTCTGCAACTAAACCTCTATACTCACTGAACTGAATTCTGCCTCCGTGTGAACGTCTGCCGGCCTGGCTAAGCGACCTTTAACCCCTGCCTGACCTTCAGTGACCTTGGTAGCCTTTGACCTTGCAGCCTGTCGTTTACTGATCTCCTCGTACAGTTTTCGCTGCCTTTCTTTCGCGGCTGCTTTGTTTTCCTCGCGCAGACGTCGTATTTCATCCTGCTGCTCTTGCAGTTTCATCTGTCACAGGAAATCAAAGTGGTTTTTTGGAGTTTTCAGCAGTGATTCAGTCATTATATGGCTATCAGTTAACCAACTCACCTTTTTCCTGGATCGGCTGGTTTACCAGTACTAAGTTCACATAATTCTGCCAGTAATTGACAACAGCCCAATTAAATCAGAGGTAGGGGCAGAATAGTCTTAGAAATTATTTCATGACCAATCCAGAAATTGTTTTTATTTTTTTATTTTTTATCAAAGTAAGACTTTTTTGGAATCATACAAAGTTAATTGATTTGTTTTCAAAAATATAGCCTATTTATCCATTATTCAGTAAGCACAAAATCGTTTAGAGCCATATTTGATGCAGCATGTTTAAGATTTATGATATGTGTAGCAGCATACCAACAAAGGCTTTAATAAGATTGATGCCTTTCATATTTGAAATATATATATAGTCAGCATTATTGTCCCATTATTGCAATTGTACATCACATGTTAAGCAGTTGAACTAATTTATACACAATAGCGCATGAGCTTATTGGTAAAGCCCATAAGGTTTGTACTTTCAGATGAATGAATGGAAATTTCACTAACAATAACAAGGGAGGATTTCATACTTTTTGTAGCAAATCCTTCATGTTGCACACATAGAATGGTAGACACATATGCTATTGACTGAACATTTGTAGAAAGTGGAATGTGAAACTTGCTTATATTTGTAATATTTCCACATCTGCTACACAAGCTTTGCATTCTGCCTTCATATCAGCCACATTCTGGGAAAACAGGGCTTAATGCAAAAAGTGTCGGAACTGATAAGCCTGTTAAAGTCCACCATCGCCAATCAGGGACGACACTTCCTGCTTAAACCGAATTTTGTTTAAAAAAGACCTCATTTAAACAATAAAAACATACAATCTGAAAGTGTTGTCCCTAATTAGCCTGTGTGGACTTAACCCTTTGCATGCTGGGAAATGTATAGTCTGCTAAAATGTCGTCTGCTGAATTTCTACAATTAGCATTTCTTCGATTAAAAAAAAAATACTATCAGAATAGCAAACAGTTTGGATCCAGATGAGACGCCACGTTCTGTGGCGTCTCATCTGGATCCAAACTGCAAAAGCCTTCAAAATTCGGTTCCCGCACTGAAAGAGTTAACAGACTAATCTGGACCGACAAATTACGCCATTCATTTAAACATGAAAACAAGAACAGATGATGCAATGAGCCTGACCTTGAGCCCTCGTTGTCGTTTCTTGATCTGTGGGTAGGCGTCATCTGCACCCTTGTTCCGTATGTGCTGCTTCTGCTGCTCCAACCACTGGAGTTCTGCCTTGGTCTTCTCCAGCAATGCATTCTCACGTAACCGTAGCAATGACGCCTGCACGGAAATAGAGGTTTGCAGAGTTGAGATACAAAACACAGGAATTTATTGTTTCTTAAATGAGCATCAAGCAATTCTTACGCAGTAGATTAACATTATTTTGAACACCGTCGATCCATATTCCTCTTATGACTGGGGACATCATTAAGAACCATTATCAAAACACTTTTAGTGAATGTAAGTCCTAACATTAAAATAATACTTCTGCTACCTGATGATGTGCCCTAAGCTCCTCTTCCTTCATAAACTGTCGTACCATCTCCTCTGTGAACTTGTCAAAACCCTCCTCACCCGCAAACAGTGAGTGAAAGTCATGGTGGTCTAGGATACGAGTTGACGACGCTACAATGATAATGTACACTTGATTTGACAACTCTACAATGATGATTTACACTCGAGAACACTACATTGATGAAGTACACTTGAGAAAGCTTCAATGATAATGTACACTTGAGAACTCTACAATGATTAAATGTACACTTGAGAATGGTACAATGATAGAGTACACTTGTTTACACTACAATGATAAAAGTACACTTGAGCATGCAGCAATGATAATGTACACTTAAGAATGCTACAATGATAATGTACATTTGAGAATGCTACAATGATAATGTAAACTTGAGAACGCCACTATGATAATGTACACTTGAGAACGCTACTATGATAATGTACACTTGAGAACACTACTATGATAATGAACATTTAACAAGGGACAAAATTGTCACAAAACCAGGTTTTCATTGTGAAAAAAAATCTGATAAAGGGAGACAACTCAAACTGAACTTTTGAAATGAACAAAGAAAATTAACCCCCTTTGTAAGTTTGTTTTAAAATAAATCTATTTTTAGTCGTGGCGACCTTGACATTGGAGATATGCACATGAATTTAATTTTTTTGACCTTTGACCATGAAGGATGACCTTGACCTTTCACCACTAAAAATGTGCAGCTTCATAAGATACACATGCATGGCAAATATCAAGTTGCTATCTTCAATATTGCAAAAGTTATGAGCAACGTTAAAGTTTTCGGACGGACACACGGACGGACGGACGGTCAAAATTTGTGTGCGTATGGAAAGGCGTTGTCCATATACACATGCATACCAAATATGAAGGTCATATCTCAAGGGACATAGAAGTTAAGAGCATTTTTCGAAACCTAAACGCAGATTTTGAAACCTAAACGCAGACCCCTACTTCAAGGTCATGGTCACAGGGGTCAAAATTGTTGTGCTTATGGAAAGGCCTTGTCCACATACACATGCATACCAAATATGAAGGTTATATCTCAAGGGACATTTATGGCCATTTTTGACCTTTGAACTCAAAGTGTGACCTTGACCTTGGAGATATCGACGTAATTATTTTGCGCGACACACCGTCCAATGATGGTGAACAAATGTGCCAAATGATTTTAAAATCTGACAATGAACGACATAGTTATGGCTCGGACAAGCTCATTTATGGCCATTTTTGACCTTTGAACTCAAAGTGTGACCTTGACCTTGGAGATATCGACGTAATTATTTCGCGCGACACACCGTCCAATGATGGTGAACAAATGTGCCAAATGATTTTAAAATCTGACAATGAACGACATAGTTATGGCCCGGACAAGCTTGTTTCGCCCGCCCGCCAGCCAGCCAGCCAGCCCGCCCGCCAGCCAGCCAGCCAGCCCGCCCGCATTCGCCAATCTAATAACCAGTTTTTTCCTTCGGAAAACCTGGTTAAAAATGCTACTATGATAATGTACATTTTAGAACACTACTATGATAATGTACATTTAAAAATGCTACTATGATAATGTACATTTTAGAACTCTACTATGATAATGTACACTTAAGAACGCTACAATGATAATGTTCACTTGAGTGGAGTGATATGACTAGTTGGACACCTATAATGAAAATGTTTTGTTAAGATATAGAGTTGTATATGCACCCCCAAACATATAAGTGGGGGCATATAATTGAAATCTACACACTTGTGTTGAATATTTTACAACTTCTGAGACAAAGATAATCTTCCTCAGAGTTATGACCAACCAAATTGAGTTTCATCCTTTAATCTGGACTTACACCCCTTATTCAGAATAACATCCAACTTAAGTGTTACATTTAAAAGCATGAGTTACACCCCTTATACAAATGTTCATCCCTTATACAGATTAACTTTCCTAATTTTTATACAGGGTACATCCCTCATAAAGAAATACATCCCTTATACAGAGTATAAACAATAATATTAAGGTACATCCCTCACCAAGGTGTATATCCCTTTTACAGAGTTACCTCCCTTTACAGCATTTCATCCCTTGTACTGAGTAACACCCCTTATACATAATTAAATCACTTACATAGTTATTTCCCTTGTACATAGTTAGATAAATAGAGCCGCCTTCTGAGAAAACTGGGCATAATGCATGTGCATAAAGTGTCGCCCCAGATTAGCCTGTGCAGTCCAAAGAGGCTAATCAGGGACAAAACTTTCCGATTTTATGGTATTTTTAGTTTCAAGGAAGTCCTACCTTACCAAAAATCACGTTTAGGCGGAAAGTGTGGTCCCTGATTAGCTTGTGCGGACTGCACAGGCTAATCTGGGACGACACTTTACGCACATGCATTAAGCCCAGTTTTCTCAGAACACGACTCAATAACACAGACAACCCTAAAAAAAGAATTGAAACCTCAAACAAAGTTACACCTGTTAAATCAAGTAATATCCTTTCACTCTTTCCCTCTCAGAATCAAAGTGAAAATTGCTTTTGCAATCAACATTAAACCAGATTGGAAATGAAGCCTCTAAAACCTATTAGTAAGAAAAGTATTTAATTAAATGTAACTTTCTAAGGTATTACAAGGGCACAAAAATACATATATAAGTGGTAAAGGGTTAAACAGAGTTTCACCCATTTTACAGCGTTACATAACTAAAACAGAGTAACAAGGCTAATACAGACTTTATATTGAGTTACATCCCTCACACAGACCTATATCCCTCTTGCAGATCTACATCCCCTATATATATTGATTTTCAGCCTTTTTTACAGTTACATTAATTACACAGAGTAAAATTCCTTATTATTTTACCCTTAAAAACAGAGTTATTCCCCTTGCCAAGAGTCACTTCCCATGCACACAGTTACCCAACCTTTCCAATCTGATGTCAAAGATCTCATGCTGTACCTTCAGAGGTGACGGATTCATTGTCAGAGTGGTGTTGCTTCCCCTTCTTTCTGTGACTCTGTGATGGCAGGATGGCAAAGAAAGACTCGTCCTCGGTCAGTGAATCATCCATGGAGTAGTTGGCTAAACACAGGAATCCAGAGTCAATATGGAGGATTTAGTGAAACATATAAGCCTGAGGAACTTTATTTTAAATTTGTACGCCTCATGTATATCGTAAGCATGGAAGAGTTTATTGTTATTATGAACACTCAAGTTCAAACATATGGCTTCAGTTTTTATCAAACATATATTATGCTCTGATGATATATAGCAAAATGCAGACATCAACTGAGTTCAATATCATCCATTAAATAATGATGTACTTCCTCGCTATTAATTAACACTGCAGTGTTGGTCCAAAACTGTCCATCGGGAATACGATACAGTTTAAGTTCGTGATCCAAATTGTGTGTGAAAAACCAACAGCAGAACATTTAACTATCAATTTCAACATGCAGAGGAAAACCTGTCAGGGCACATAACAACCTTTTCAATTCAATATTTAGTCACACTTTCCACATGCAAGAGGTACAAAGGGTCTTCTTGGTAACTGGTATTTTGGTGAACCCTCATTTATTAAGAAAAAGTAACAACACATATCATGATGAACATTAGCATACAAGAAACATGCAATACTCCTACCTTGGCTTTCAGTCTCCTCGTGTTCTCGTGACTTCTCAACACGAGGCTTGGCTCTTGCCCCTTCCACGCCAGGCACCGTAGCCTTGACCGCATCTGTGAGAGCCTTGACTGCTTCTGTCTGGCTCTCTATCAACTTCTTTGTGGTCTCAGACAATGAAGAGCCCTCGCCTCGGGCCTGCAAATGAAGTTACATAGTTATGAGTTTGTTGAACCAATAGTTGTATAAACAATAAAATGTGGATCTCTCGCTTCAAGTCTGCAAGAGCAGTTACATACCACCTTGTTAAGTTCTAACCAATAAGTGCAAAATGTATTTATTGTGTTGACCAACAAGTGGTTTTAAAAGATCACTTTGAGCAAATAATAAGAATACATACTCAAAGCATATAATTACTCTCCAAAATTCCATTCCTTACAAGCCTTCTTATTTTTTCAAACAATGCCAAACAAATGCATAATTTTACTTACTCATGAGGCTTCATTATGTGAGGACATACATTAAGTTTAAGTGTTTTGATAATGGGCGTCCCTGGTCATAATGGCCTCACCTTGGCAATCTCATCTGCAGCCGTGAAGACAGACTCAGAGGCACGTTTCCTGTAGTCCTCGAGTTGCTTGGTGGACTCATTGGCCTCAGCCTGTGCCTTCAACTGGATCTCCTTCATCTGTAACTCATGTGCCTGCTGCTTGGCCTGATAACATAGGTAAGAGTGGCCAGATAACATGAGTCAGAGTGGCCTGATAACATGGGTCAGAATGGCCTGATAACATGGGTCAGAATGGCCTAATAACATAGGTCAGAGTGGCCTGATAACATGGGTCAGAGTGGCCAGATAACATGAGTCAGAGTGGCCTGATAACATGGGTCAGAATGGCCTGATAACATGGGTCAGAATGGCCTAATAACATAGGTCAGAGTGGCCTGATAACATGGGTCAGAGTGGCCTGATAACATGGGTCAGAGTGGCCTGATAACATGGTAAAGAGTGGCCCGATAACATGGGTCAGAGTGGCCTGATAACATGGGTCAGAGTGGCCTGATAACATAGTTCAGAGTGGCCTGATAACATGTGTCAGAATGGACTAATAACATAGTTCAGAGTGGCGCAATATCATGGGTCAGAGTGACCTGGTAAGATGGGTCAGAGAGGTCTGATAACATAGTTCAGAGTGGGCTGATAACAAAGTTTAGTGGCCTAATAACATGGGTCAAAGTGGCCTGATATTATAGTTCACAGAGATTTAGTAGTTCACCCAGAAGGGAGTAGGGGCATGGACAAATAAGTTTAAAAAAGGGCATGTTAATACCTTGTTAATTAAACAAAGGGAAAAAAGCTGGAAATACTGTTACAACAAACTTACTAAAACATAATAATATATAAATAGCCTACCTTCAACATCTGTGCCAGTGACACAGTCTCCTGTTGTGCCATGGCGACCGCGCGGGTTCGGTCGACTGTGGTGAGCTGCTTGATTGACATCTCCATGGTTTCAAGGTCGTTGAGCGCTGAGTAGAACTTCTGTTCCAGGGAGGTCGGGGAGAGACGCGGCGGATCAGACGGCGCTTGGCCTATGGCAGGAGCTATGTCAGCGCGTGGAGTGGCTTCATCCTGTAGCATAATTAAAGAAGCCTTGTTCTGGAAAATCTGCACTTAATGCATGTGCATACAATTTTTGCTAAAAAGAGACTTCCTTACAAAAATATACCATAAAGACAGAAAGTGTCGTCCCTGATAAGCCATTGCAGACTGCACAGGCTTATCTAAAACGAAACTTTACACACGTGCATTATGGCTAGTTTTTCCAGAACTAGGCTGATATGACCAATTGACAAGTGGAATAAACAAAGGGGGGGAGGCCGATATGACCAATAGACAAGTGGAATAAACAAAGGGGGGGGGGGGGGTGAGTATTTGTATTTTGTTTCTTTTCTTTAAATGGATTTAAATGAAAAGAGAAGCAAAAGTTAAAATCCTGCTAAGTTTGAATCAGGTATTGTCATTTTTTATTAATATTCTTCCTAGTTAAAATCAGGCACTGATTTTGCATAAATTTATTTGAGGTAGAAAAACAATTATTTACAATCCACACTTAATTACAGCTTGCAAATAGTCAAAGATTCCATAACAATAAAGTAAAAACAATAACACAAAATTCATGTTTCATGAAAAAATAATTAATAAGAACCAAGCAAAATACCTAAAATCAAGATGTGTTTGTGAAACACTATGTCCCCCCATTATATTTGATCTTGAAGGATGACCTTGACCTTTCACCACTCAAAATGTGCAGCTCCGTGAGATATACATGCATGTGTGGTGGTGCGGTCTCGTTCGCTTACGCAAGTGAACTGGCCACGAGACGGTTATGAGTTATGTAATGTTGTGAGCACTTATATAATACGGAAATATTTATTCAGTCTAATTAAAGAACGCTTATTTCCGGTCAGGATGACACCACTGACTGGTTGTAATTCAATTAACTAAAGGCGTCCAGTCAGATACGCCTGAGTACACTCAAAGAATTAAACTAAAGTGAAAACCAAAGCAGCTTTAACGAAAATAACTAACTTTTATTCTAAGAACTAGTAAAATGAAGAACAATGACATAGAATTAAGAACAGGTACAAACCCAGTCTAAAGAATCTAAAGTATCATTAAAAATGAAGCAAATACCTTAATGAATGTAAAACATAAGAAGTTCACAATCTGTCAAAAACTGATATAATTATAAGTTACTGTAAGTTTAAAAGTTGCTTCAAAAATCTAGTTTAGAAAATAGGTCTAACTTAATCTGGAGAACACAATTTATGGAGAGTGGGAAAACTCCAGTGAATCAAATGTAAAAATAAGAAGAACTTACTTGTGTTATTTAAATAAAATAGTCTTTCTAATTTAGAAAATACCAAATAACATGCATGCCAAATATCAAGTTGCTATCTTCAATATTGCAAAAGTATTCATAAAATAAGCGTTTTGGGCCACATATATTTGACCTCTGACCTTGAAGTGTGACCTTGACCTTTCACATACATGCCATAATTTTTCAGACCAATTCCGGGACAATGAGTTAAATTGTCCCGGACTTTTGCCGATTTTCCGGGACATGTATAAAATGTAGCGATATTTATAGACATATGCATTTTTGGTACGTTTTTTTGGTTTCGCATCGTTAATTGCAAAAGTTCGAAAGCCTATCCGAAATACACTTGATCTATTAACGTCAAATTAAACATTACTACTTCTGTTACTAGATACAAGCCACGTGTTTTCAGTGTAAGCGTTCTAAGCATAGATGGTGATGTCACTGCGTTATTGTTATTAAGACCGGTGTGTAACACGTAGTTGTTGATACGCCTTTATTCATTTATAACATTTATTTAATAAAAAATACAACAAAACAGTACCGTTAGATCGTCAACTCGAATCAATTCACAATACATTCAACCAATCACAAACTGCTTTTAATCTTTTACTTAGCGATGTTGGACTTCATATGTGTGAACAACTATCCTTTGCCCTTACGCAGCGGGAAATAATGACGTAGTAGATTTAAGTCAATTAACAACCACATTAAACAATGCCGCCTTTTCGGTTTGCGTGAGATAATCGATATGATAACAGGACCCCTGTTAATTGAACGATTTTGACACGTAGCGTAGTCTGCCTATTCGGGTAGGCATTGTCATGGAGACGCTGCAGATATACACAGATTCGAGGTGCAGTTAAGCCTAAGATAAGGTACATGTATATATGGATTTTGTAAATTCCGGGACATTTGACAGATTTCCGGGACAGCGGGACAAGTTCTTCATTTCCGGGACTGTCCCAGACAATCCGGGACGTATGGCATGTATGCCTTTCACCACTCAAAATGTGCAGCTCCATGAGATACACATGCATGCCAAATATCAAGTTGCTATATTCAATATAGCAAAAGCTATTGCAAAATGTTAAACAGGCCAACCAACCAACCAACAGACCAACCAACCAACAGACAGGGCAAAAACAATATGTCCCCCACTACTATAGTGGGGGACATAAAAAGCACTTAAATTGAGCTAGAAATAATGGTGTTTTAATGTGATATTTACACATACAATGACAAAGATTGTGTGTGTGGAAAATTGTATTTTCTCCATTAGATATTACATACATGCATACAAGCATGTTAAAACAGAGTATTTAAAGTTCAGGTATTTTATGGGTACATAAATAAAGTAAACAAGATGTGTTTGTGAAACACAATGTCCCCCTATATGACGTTTGACCTTGTAGGATGACCTTGACCTTGACCCTTTACCACTCAAAATGTGCAACTCCATGAGATACACATGCATTTCAAATATAAAATTGCTAGCTTCAATATTGCAGAAGCGACATTACATGAGCAATTTTGACCCATATATTTGACCTTGAAGGATGACCTTGACCTTTCACCACTCAAAATGTGCAGCTCCATGAGATACACATGCATGCCGAATATCAAGTTTTCTATCTTCAACATTGCAAAAGTATTCATAAAATTAGCGATTTGGGCCACATATATTTGACCTCTGACCTTGAAGGATGACCTTGACCTTGACCTTTCACCACTCAAAATGTGCAGCTCCATGAGATACACATGCATGCCAAATATCAAGTTGCTATCTTCAATATTGCAAAAGTACTCATAAAATGAGCGATTTTGGCCACATATATTTGACATCTGACCTTGAAGGTTGACCTTGACCTTGACCTTTCACCACTCAAATTGTGCAGCTCCATGAGATACACATGCAGCCAAATATCAAGTTGCTATCTTGAATATTGAAATACTGCAAAAGTGTACATTAAATGAGCGATTTGACCCATATATTTGACCTTTGACCTTGAAGGATGACCTTGACCTTGACCTTTCACCACTCAAAATGTGCAGCTCCATGAGATACATATGCATGCCAAATATCAAGTTCCTATCTTCAATATTGCAAAAGTTATTGCAAATGTTAAAGTTGGCGCAAACCAACCAACCAACCAACAGACAGGGCAAAAACAATATGTAAAATATTTCACATTTAAAGGTTACTCATGTGCTGAATTGCATTGCGTAGAATACATTGATAATGCACACTTTACACAATACTTGAGTGATAAACAACATCTTTATTATATGATAAGATGAGTAATGTTGTTACAAAGATGACCAAAATTACCTGAGAGAATTCTTCGTTGATACTTGATTCAACATCTGGAGACATTCTGTCTGGTTTCCTTGATGACACTCTGGCAGACGCAGTTTTCAATGTGGATGGCAAACTTTTCTGACTCAAGGCTGCTGCGTTCTTCTCAGATATACTCCTGTGTTTGGTAATTTCCTCACTGTATCAACAGAAAAGGGACTGATTATCTATAACATGGCTATTGTCAGTGGTCTGGAGGTATTTCCCAAAGAAATGTCTCAGTTAGGTGCAACTATTTTGCTTAAACTTGCAAATCCACGAAAGTAAGGAGTTAGGGTTAACCATAACCACAAGGAATTTCAAAGTTAGGTGCACTTATTTTGCTTTAACTTTCAAATCCATGAAAGTAAGGAGTTAGGGTTAACCCTAGCTCTAAGGAATCTCAAAGTTAGGTGTAATTATTTTGCTTTAACTTGCAAATCCATGAAAGTAAGGAGTTAGGGCTAACCCTAACTCTAAGGAATGTCAAAGTTAGGTGCAATTATTTTGCTTTAACTTGCAAATCCATGAAAGTAAGGAGTTAGGGTTAACCATAATCTTTAGGAATGTCTTAGTTAGGTGCAATTATTTTGCTTTAACTTTCAAATTCATGAAAGTAATGGTTGGGGTTAATTCTAACCCTAAGTCAAAGCTAGGTGCAACTATTTTGCTTTAACTTTCAAATCCATGAAAGCCATGCTCTGAATGGTCAGCACTAAACCTTGCTTTACAATATAGCGGACAGGGTAGCCCCTGACCTGACTTTGTGAAGGCAAAGACAGCTGGTTTGGAGCTACACTGGCTGCATATGGCATATGCCCTGTTTTCACATGAATTGGCTAATATGACATATTGTAAATGTGTATTTAAGGATCAGATTTTCACTCCATATAGAATTAATGGGAAAAACAACAAAGACAAAAAATCAATAACAAACATGAGGTACCTTTCAAAGGACTGTGTGTAGGACTCCTCATGTAAAGTTTCCTCGTCCTCCTCGGTATCAGCAGTAAACCTTGGCTGGGACCTTCACATGCAAACAACACAGATTAATAATATACAGTTGTAGTGGCGCAATTGATACAGTGTTTGTTTAGTGACTGGGAGGTTACAGGATGCCCCACTGTGGAAGCGCACTTTAGCAATCCCCCCACAGGTACCAAGTACTGGTCCTACCCATGAAACAGACTTGAGAGCAGTTCACTAAGCCTTAGGCTTTCAATGCAGTTGAGCTAGAATTAATAAGTCTAAACTAAACCAATAACACAGATTAAACAAAAAAAATTATTCAGGGATAGAAACCATTTTTTAAACCAGTAATGGCCATCCTGTTCTATGTACAGGGGACATCATGAGTTTTCTCAGAATGACTTAAAGGGATCTTTTCACGTTTTGTTAAATTGACAAAATTGAAAAAAGTTGTTTCAGATTCGCAAATTTTCGTTTTAGTTATGATATTTGTGAGGAAACAGTAATACTGAACATTTACCATGGTCTAATATAGCCATTATATGCATCTTTTGACAATTTAAAAACCTGAAAATTATAAAGCGTTGAAACGCGAAACGATTTAATAATTTGGAGAGTTCTGTTGTTGTCGTTTAATTTTGTGAAACTACGAAGATTGCTTGTATAAAGTATAAAATACGTCATACATTCATGCTTGGCAGGATGGCCGAGCGGTCTAATTGGTTTTTACTCCAGGACTCCGGGGGTCACTGGTTCGAGCCCTGCAGCGGGCTAATTTTTTTTCCTTTTTTTAAATTTTATTCTTGATTTTTTACTTGAGCTTTTTAGATCCAATGTTTACATTTATCAATATAAAGCATTTAATGACAAACTTCAAAACATGCCAAAATCTGTGAAAAGACCCCTTTAAGAGTGCCCACTTCATACATTAGAAAATGGGCCCCAGGTAATTTCCATTCCTACTGATCATTTTTTAAATTCTAATTTACAATGGTATTTATTACGAGAGATCCCAGATTTGAGTCACAATAACGCTGCATTATTTTCCAAAAATTTACCTTTAAAATTTCATCATCTTTATTAAAACTATACTCTCTGTAAGATGCACTTTTTCTCTATTTAACTGAAAAATAATATGATTTCTTACCACCTTCAAAAACAAACTCTCTACACCTGACCACACACTCACTTTGTTCGTTCCGAAGAGCTCAGGGTACGTAAAGGTTCGACGGGCTGTGACCTTGACCCCAGCCCAGGGGACGTACTCCGGGCCCCTCTGGGCTTGGGCTGCGGGGCTGCAGACTGGTCATGTGACCTTGCGGCCTTCAAATCTGACTCTGAGACTGCCGAGACTGTGGGCTTCTTTTTGGACATGGGCTCTCGACCGGGCCTTATAACTGGGAATTAAATATTCAACATAACTTCCTGAAATGTGTAATCTTCACCAAAACAACCCTCAAATAAAGACAATTTTCTAAATAAAATGCCAAAATATCAATTTAATTTCAAAGAGTATAGTAACTCTATATGCAAGAAAAAAAACTTATTTCAGATGGGGATTGGATTATTATTCAATGATTGTGAAAATCATATTAAACATCTAGAAAGTGGAGAAAGTAAAATGTAATTCAAGGAAAATTTTGAAAAAAAAAATCAATATTCTTGATGGGACAAAAGAAAAGTCTTCAAATTTGTTGTTTTATTATAAATTTTACCATAGTACTAAACACAAAAGGTAAGAAAAAGTTGTGATAAAAGTTCAAATAAATACAACTTACTTCTCTCTTGTTGTCGCCGGGAGTATATACTGAACACATTGTAGTCGTCCACTGATGGGCTCTCCCAGGAGTTACTGGCCTTGACGACGGGTTGTGTGGGTGGGGGGATGTTCAGGGGTTTGCTTGACAAGTCTGACTTTGATGATCCAACATGGTACTCGGTCTTTCTAAGACCAGTACCAATCTGAAGGGAAAACCAAGTTGTTAAATCAGTTCAGTCTATTTGTTTTATCATAACCCTAATTCTGTGATTACAGCACTCATTTTGCTTTCAACACAATGTATAATACTTGAAATACACCAACTTTCTTGCTCATCTTTAAATAAAAAGTTTCCAACAACAAAATATGATTATCTAGTAAATATACAAGACCAAACATAAGATAAGTATCTAAAAGCGTTTCAAAAACGATTCAGAAAATGTTTTATTTTAGAGAAAATTGTTAAGTCCAAGGTCTGCAACTTCAAAAATCAATTGACAAGAAAGAAACTTGAACTTGATCTGTAAGTCATGATATGACGGTAGATCCACACACCTTAAATGAGGTTTATATCTGCAAGCGTTTAAGAAAAAAATCCAGGAAACATTTATTCTAGAGAAAATAGCCAGGGCTTTTCATGGCAGAACATTTTATGGAGCCAAAGTTACCTTAAAACAAAGTAATTATTTTTAGTTTGGTTATTTTATGAGGTTTTAAGAAGAAAAAGCTGTAGCCAAATACAATTTTGTTCAGCCAAGTTTGCTAATTTGTAGCCATTGGCTAATTTTGGCTAATGGCAGCACAAGCCCTGAAATTTCTAAGTCTAAAGCCCCAAACTTTGCAAAAATCAATGAACCGGAACAAAACTTGAACTTCATCTGCAAGTCATGAATGTAAACTCACATACCAAAACTCACTTAAAACTTGAAAGCCTTTAGGAAAAACAAGAGCTGTCACCATAGGATGATTTATGCCCCCTATAAACGCTTGATAGAAGTTATGAGCTTTTTTCGAAACCTAAACGCAGATTTCGAAACCTAAACGCGGACCCTAAGTTCAAGGTCAAGGTCACAGGGGTCAAAATTTGTGTGCGTTTGGAAAGGCCTTGTCCATGTACACATGCATACCAAATATGAAGGTTATATCTCAAGGGACATAGAAGTTATGAGCATTTTTTAAAACCTAAACGCAGATTTCGAAACCTAAATGCGGACCCTAACTTCAAGTTCAAGGTCACAGGGGTCAAAATTTGTGTGCGTATGGAAAGGCCTTGTCCATATACACATGCATACCAAATATGAAGGTTATATCTCAAGGGACATAGAAATTATGAGCATTTTTCGAAACCTAAACACAGATTTCGATACCTAAACGCAGACCCAAAGTTCAAGGTAAAGGTCACAGGGGTAAACATTTTTGTGCGTATGGAAAGGCCTTGTCCATATACACATGCATACCAAATATGAAGGTTATATCTCAAGGGACATAGAAGTTATGAGCATTTTTCAAAACCTAAACGCAGATTTTGAAACCTAATAGCGGACCCTAAGGTCAAGGTCACAGGGGTAAAAAATTTTGTGCGTATGGAAAGGCCTTGTCTATATACACATGCATACCAAATATGAAGGTTATATCTCAAGGGACATAGAAGTTATGAGCATTTTTCGAAACCTAAACGCAAAGTGTGACGGAAAGACGGACAGACAGACAGACAGACGGACAGACAGATGGACAGTCCGATCACTATATGCTCCCTTTTCTTCGAAAGGGGGCATAAAAACTCAGAAAAAAGAAAACCAGACAGACAACGGACTAATGGACTTAAGCACAGACAGACTAAAGGTCGAACTGATGGACAGACAGATTGAAGGACAGACTGATGGACTGACGGACAAACAGACTAAAGGACAGACTTATGGACGGAAGGACAGTCTGACTACTATATGCAATCTACTGGGGCACAAAAACATATTAAAAGATTTGGCACAAAATTAAAATTCACTCTCAGGGAAAATGAAGAATCTACTGTGAGCTTTTAGTTGGAAATATACAGAATATCTGTCAACAATAAAAGACAATCTACATTTCACACCTTTCGTCCCATCAAATCGTCCGAGTCTGACTCGTCTGTGAGCGTTATCTCACTGAACGTTGATGTCTCAGTGATAGTGTCGTCTATTTTGTCTGGTACCCTGTTTGAGGTGTGTTTTGAGGGTTTTATAGCTTCAGGGCTGGGACCCGATGGCTCTGGTTGCACAGATCGTGGTTGTGAGCCTGCAAAAATGGTCACGATTATTGATTATGACAAATTCTTGCTAAACCCTTTGCCCCTTAGATACATATTTAACCCTTTACCGCTTAGATACATATTTAACCCTTTACCGCTTAGATATATATTTAACCATTTACCACTTTGATACGTATTTTACCCTTTACCACTAAGATATGTATTTTGATGCATTTGTAGTCACTTCGAAAGTTAAATTTAATTCAAGACTTTTCTTACTAGATTCAAGTTTTAAAGGCTTCATTTCGATCCCTTAAATACTGATGAGCAGCAAACAGCATTAAACCTGAACAGACTGCGAGTAACTCACAGGCTGTTCTGGTTTTATGCTGGTTGCACATTTTCACTTTGCTTCTGAAAGGGAAACGGTTTAATAGTAACTTGTGTTGTGTCAAAGTCAAGGCCAGTGTCATCAATGATAATCACTGTATGAAAACAGTTGGTTCATTTCACTGACACTACAAATTAGCAGCGTAATGTCGCCATTTGTGTCATCAAGTGTTAAACGTAAAAATTTCATCTATGTCATACAAAATGTAGGCTTCACTAAAATGAATAGACACCCAGCCTTCGGTGAACAAAATTGTGAGCCAGACAACATGCACATGTCCGGTTCAATAAAGAAATGAAAATATTTAAATTTAATTTTACCATTTTTAGATGCTGCAAATCCAAAACATCTAATCAATTTGTTGTGGCCTAAACCATCTTTTTTTTGACAAACAATTCACAGTTTTCTTTTTCATTATCATGCATGATCCTTATGAAAATGTTGTATTTTTAATTGAAAATATGTTTGACATGCTTTTATAAGAAAATGATTCCGCAAGTACAACCAAATTATAATTTAAAAGTAATATGCCCAAACCTGGAAGATTTGAAGTAAATACGGAGAACTTGTCGTTTGCAGCAGTAACACGTTCGTAGCGAGACATAAATTCCTCCTCCCTGTCGCGTGTTCGCACGTCTGCATCGTTCCACCGCACCGAGGGTTTGCTAGCACCATCTAAAAAAATATGACAGGTAAACAGGAATCGTACATGGGCAAGCATTGTGATGTATAATAATATATATTTGAATTAAGTTCTTTACTAGTTGGCCTTTTAAAATAATCTGATATTTACCAGTAGCATTTAGTATGTACCTAGGAATTAAGATACTTCACAATAAAATCTAACTGCAATATTCATCCTTAATAGAAACAAAAGTACAACACCACCATAAAGTTTGCTACATGTAATCCAAGCTTGATGCTCCGATGTTTTAGTAAGATGTTAGGCCGGGGGGGGGGGGGGGGGTGGAGTTTATTTTAACATTAAGTTCATAATCCTATCCAGCATTATAAGTTAAACCTAAGTAATTATAATATTGAAAGCACTCATTCTGAATTTCAAAGTATTGATAGGAAGAAGAACCTACACCAATTTCTCAATTTTAGTCAAAACAATATAAATTTTTCCAAACTAAAGGGCCCCCACCTCATTCCTAAAATGGTGAATGGTGTACTCACTTTCATCTGAATGAGTAACAGACTGCGCCTGTATCTTCCTGGCCTCCTCCTTCAGCCTGTTCTGCAGTGTGGCCGCAGTGTCTTTGATGGCCTGTATGCGCTCTGCCCGACTCCGCGCACCGCCATCATGCAATCGACCCAGATCACTTAAATAATTATCTTCACCGTTCAAACCATTAAATCTACCGGACAGTGATCGCGGTTCGGTGTTCAGTTTTTCCTGAAGAGCTTGCGTGAATTTTGAGGTAACACTGTTGACGTCGATTGACAGATCACCAAGGAATGTTCGTGCATTACTGGCAGGGGGTTCTGGGAGGTCAATGTTTTTTTGTCGCAATGGTTTCAACACGTCTTTGGTGTTGAGTGTCCGAGAATTACTGACACCATCTATGTCCATTTTGTTTCTGAAATGAAAATCAGCTTGAAAATGTTGGATCTGCTTTTTAACACTTTGCACTATAATATTTCTCCTGAAATACTCATTCTATACTATATAGACACATTTAAATGCAATACTATTTTATGCTTTCCGGTGGTTTGTAGAAAAATATCAGTGAATTAAAACTAATAATTCACTGTTTGAAACAGTGAAAATTAACAGTAAAAATTATCAATAATTGTCACTGTTTTTCTGTGAAATAATGTCATTTTTTTGACGAAATGATGTCACTATTCCAGCGAAATTCTCCAATTAAGCTCTTTTTCAATGTAAATTAACGGTGAAAAAAGCATAAAATAAACAGAAAATGTGTTGGATTTAAGTGGAATATCCATTTTATTTCATATGTGTGTTCTATGATCTTTCTATATTAAAATCGATATTCCATCAAATTCAACAAATCCTCTATATTTTTCCTATTTAGCACACTCAATACTATCCGCATATTAAATTTATTTAAAATGTTTACTTTATGAAGAAGTAACACATGGTGTGTAAGGTTTTTGTTGTTGTTTGCTTCATTATTTTTTTCTATGTGCCCTAAGGCAAAACCGTTTACTGGTGAACAACTAATCACATTACAAAACTATCTAAATTATTTATTTAGTTACAATATCCAATTTGATGTAAACACATCCCAGCATATTCCATGTTTAAAATGTTCCAAGTTTTCTAATTTAAACTTTGCACTTATTGCTTAACAGCTAAATAATGAAGAATCATGAAATCAAAACAAATCAATTAACAAATATATTGCCATCTGATGTTCATAATCAGTACAATCCAATACTTTGCTATTCATCACTTGACCTTTAACCCTTTGCATGCTGGGTAATTTGTCATCTGCTAAAATGTTGTCTGCTGAATTTCTAAAATTAGCATTTTCTTCTATTTTTTTCAAAGAATACTATCAGAATAGCAAACAGTTTGGATCCAGATGAGACGCCACATTCTGTGGCGTCTCATCTGGATCCAAACTGTTTGCAAAAGCCTTCAAAATTCGGTTCCAGCACTGTAAGGGTTAATAGCTGACATTAACATTGTATTTCCCCTTTCAAACACCTGACATCAAATTCTTGTGTGATACTGATATATTTACACCATGTACAGATTATTATGATGGCCTATAAATTACACCCACTTAATTGTGGCACTCTAAGCTGTAAATGTTGTGCATGCTGACGTATATCATGGAGGGATTCAGCTGTAAGGGTTGTGCATGCCGACGTATATCATGGAGGGATTCACGTTGTGCATGCTGACGTATATCATGGAGGGATTCACGTTGTGCATGCTGACATATATCATGGAGGGATTCAGCTGTAAGGGTTGTGCATGCCGACGTATATCATGGAGGGATTCACGTTGTGCATGCTGACGTATATCATGGAGGGATTCACGTTGTGCATGCCGACGTATATCACGGAGGGATTCACGTTGTGCATGCCGACGTATATCATGGAGGGATTCACGTTGTGCATGCCGACGTATATCATGGAGGGATTCACGTTGTGCATGCTGACGTATATCATGGAGGGATTCACGTTGTGCATGCTGACGTATATCATGGAGGGATTCACGTTGTGCATGCCGACGTATATCATGGAGGGATTCAGCTGTAAGGGTTGTGCATGCCGACGTATATCATGGAGGGATTCACGTTGTGCATGCTGACGTATATCATGGAGGGATTCACGTTGTGCATGCTGACGTATATCATGGAGGGATTCACGTTGTGCATGCCGACGTATATCATGGAGGGATTCAGCTGTAAGGGTTGTGCATGCTGACGTATATCATGGAGGGATTCACGTTGTGCATGCCGACGTATATCATGGAGGGATTCACGTTGTGCATGCCTACGTATATCATGGAGGGATTCAAGTTGTGCATGCTGACGTATATCATGGAGGGATTCAGCTGTAAGGGTTGTGCATGCTGACGTATATCATGGAGGGATTCACGTTGTGCATGCCTACGTATATCATGGAGGGATTCAAGTTGTGCATGCCTACGTATATCATGGAGGGATTCAGCTGTAAGGGTTGTGCATGCTGACGTATATCATGGAGGGATTCAAGTTGTGCATGCCGACGTATATCATGGAGGGATTCACGTTGTGCATGCTGACGTATATCATGGAGGGATTCACGTTGTGCATGCCGACGTATATCATGGAGGGATTCACGTTGTGCATGCCGACGTATATCATGGAGGGATTCACGTTGTGCATGCCGACGTATATCATGGAGGGATTCACGTTGTGCATGCTGACGTATATCATGGAGGGATTCACGTTGTGCATGCTGACGTATATCATGGAGGGATTCACGTTGTGCATGCCGACGTATATCATGGAGGGATTCAGCTGTAAGGGTTGTGCATGCCGACGTATATCATGGAGGGATTCACTTTGTGCATGCTGACGTATATCATGGAGGGATTCACGTTGTGCATGCCGACGTATATCATGGAGGGTTGTGCATGCTGACATATATCATGGAGGGATTCACGTTGTGCATGCTGACGTATATCATGGAGGGATTCACGTTGTGCATGCCGATGTATATCATGGAGGGATTCAGCTGTAAGGGTTGTGCATGCCGACGTATATCATGGAGGGATTCACGTTGTGCATGCTGACGTATATCATGGAGGGATTCACGTTGTGCATGCTGACGTATATCACGGAGGGATTCACAAAGATTTACATTTGAGCCGCACTCTGGATAAAGGGGGCTTAATGCATGTACATAGTGTTTCCCAGGTTAGCCTGTGCAGTCTGCACAGGCTTATCAGGGAAGAGACTTAAAGCTTTAAAGGAAATTTTTATATAAGGGGAGTCTCTTCCAGCAGAAAATCCAGTCCAGGCGAATAGCGTAGTCCCTGATTAGCCTGTGTGGACTGCACAGCCTTATCTGGGAGGACACTTTAGATACGTGCATTGAGCCCTGTTTCCCCCAGAGTGTGCCTCATTTGTTTCAACTGGTTTGATAAACAGCACATTTCCAGCAATATAACTATAACCTGTACCATAAATAGTTTTCAGAGTATAATTTAAATAAGTGGTATAGTTATACCGATTTGCACTTTAGTCTATGTGTCAGACATGTTCCTTACACTGTTCAAAGTAGGTAAAAGCATTACATTAAACAGTAGTTTTATCACAAACTTGACTAATACCCCTGCATCTCTTCTTGAGCTATATTCAAGGTCAAATAACTCAGCAAATGTTTGGGTCACAGGGAATGAAAAGTGTCTTTCGCATGTACATTTTATGGACATGACATTAAAATTTGTAATTGAATGACATAAAAAATGTGAAAGTAATGCCCTCTTCAAATTTATAACATGTTAAGCGGTAAGACTGAGAGACCGTGAGAGCAACTAAATAAACAACCCTAACAGACTGGAAAATAATTGTAAAATAGCGACACATTAAAATTAGCCTTGTTCTGAGAAAATGTGCCTAAAATGTCATCCCAAAATAGCCTGTGCAGTCCGCGAAAGCTAATCAGGAACAAAACTTTTGTTTTTCATGGAATTTTTCCTTTCTAAAAGTCTCTTGTAAATCCAGTCTAGGCAGAAACTGTTATCACATATTATAATGTGCTTACTGCAGAAGGCTAATGTAGGAAGACCCTTCACACACAATCATGTATTAGACTCTTCACACACAATCATGTATTAAGACCCTTCACACACAATCATGTATCAGACCCTTCACACACAATCATGTATCAGACCCTTCACACACAATCATGTATCAACCCTTCACACACAATCATGTATAAGACCCTTCACACACAATCATGTATCAACCCTTCACACACAATCATGTATTAGACCCTTCACACACAATCATGTATAAGACCCTTCACACACAATCATGTATCAACCCTTCACACACAATCATGTATAAGACCCTTCACACACAATCATGTATCAACCCTTCACACACAATCATGTATCAACCCTTCACACACAATCATGTATCAACCCTTCACACACAATCATGTATCAACCCTTCACACACAATCATGTATTAGACCCTTCACACACAATCATGTATCAACCCTTCACACACAATCATGTATAAGACCCTTCACACACAATCATGTATCAACCCTTCACACACAATCATGTATCAACCCTTCACACACAATCATGTATTAGACCCTTCATACACAATCATGTATTAGACCCTTCACACACAATCATGTATCAACCCTTCACACACAATCATGTATTAGACCCTTCACACACAATCATGCATTAGACCCTTCACACACAATCATGTATTAAGACCCTTCACACACAATCATGTATCAACCCTTCACACACAATCATGTATTAGACCCTTCACACACAATCATGTATTAGACCTTCACACACAATCATGTATAAGACCCTTCACACACAATCATGTATTAGACCCTTCACACACAATCATGTATCAACCCTTCACACACAATCATGTATTAGACCCTTCACACACAATCATGTATTACACCCTTCACACACAATCATGTATTAGACCCTTCACACACAATCGTGTATCAACCCTTCACACACAATCATGTATCAACCCTTCACACACAATCATGTATCAACCCTTCACACACAATTATGTATCAACCCTTCACACACAATCATGTATTAGACCCTTCACACACAATCATGTATCAACCCTTCACACACAATCATGTATTAGACCCTTCACACACAATCATGTATCAACCCTTCACACACAATCATGTATCAACCCTTCACACACAATCATGTATCAACCCATCACACACAATCATGTATTAGACCCTTCACACACAATCATGTATTAGACCCTTCACACACAAACATGTATCAACCCTTCACACACAATCATGTATTAAGACCCTTCACACACAATCATGTATTAAGACCCTTCACACACAATAATGTATTAAGACCCTTCACACACAATCATGTATTAAGACCCTTCACACACAATCATGTATTAGACCCTTCACACACAATCATGTATTAGACCCTTCACACACAATCATGTATTAGACCCTTCACGCACAATCATTTATCAACCCTTCACACACAATCATGTATCAACCCTTCACACACAATCATGTATCAACCCTTCACACACAATCATGTATCAACCCTTCACACACAATCATGTATCAACCCTTCACACACAATCATGTATTTAGCCGAGTATTCACAGAGCAAGACTCAATTGAGAGAAAGCTACACATTAAAATGGGCTGTGCTCTATAAAAAGAGGGTTTAATGCATGTGCGAAAAGTATTGTCCCAGATTAGCCTGTGCAGTCTGCACAGGCTAATCAGAGACAACACTTTCCGCTTTTATGATATTTCTGTTTAAAGAAAGTCTCTTCTTAGCAAAAAAACCAGTTTCGGCAGACTGCACAGGCTAATCTGGGATGACACAGAGCATGGCCCAAATGTGTTGCTACAATTCCCCAGTTCCCCCCCCCCCCCATCCCTCCCCCCCTCTACAATTCCCCAGTTCCCCCCCCACCCCTCCCCCCCTCTACCTGAGCAGTGTAGCAGTGGGGGTCTCTAGGTCAGAGGCGTCCCCAGTCAGTGTGGAGCTGCTGTCACTGACCTCCATGTCCTCTCCCTCACCCTCCGACACATTCTCCTTGTCCTCCCCAAACTGGAACAGACAAACAAACCGGGGGTTAACAACGCATGTGCCGAAAGTGTTGTCCCAGATTAGCCTGTGCAGTCTGCACTGGTTAATCAGGATAACACTTTAAGCACATGCATTAACTCTCACCCTCGGACACATTAATCTTGTGCTCCCAAATTGGAAAACAACAGCGGAAAAATGTTTTTTGTTAAATTAAATGAAAACGTATGTTTTTACGCTAAACTGCACATTATCTAGGGCTCTTCATGGATAAGAAATATTGAACCCACCTAAATGCACCAAAAAATCTTGATATTTCTTACAGAGATTCTCATGATAGAATCATAGTGAAAACTTCAGTAAACTGCTAAGGAGCAATACAGTTAAACAGGTGAATAATGTTGGGGGCATTGCATTACAAAGAACAATGTTTACCATGAATCGTGCTCTGTCATGTACAGTGCTGGTATGTTTTCCCATGTCTGTCACCAAGCCAGCTGCCTGCATTGCCTCTAACACCTGTCATAGAGAAACCACACATATGAAACCAGGCCATTTAGGGGGGTAGCTCCACTTTAGTGGTCCCAAGTAATTTTATATGTATGTTGACTTGTTTTTTTTCATGAAGACCCACATTTTTTCCCCATTTTGGATGTATTTCTTCAAAAATATAAATGAAAACAGAATGTAACAAGAGCACCGCCTTGGGGGTGCAGACCGCTCATCTATTTTCTTTTTAAAGGTGAAGGGACTCTCATTTTCAATCACAAAGGAGGGAGGGGTGGAGTGAAGAGGGGAGTATTTATTGAACAGCAAGTCAGGCGACATACGTGTGTTCAGTTGGAAAACCCCGTCTCAATTGGACATTATTTCATCACATCTTTTAATTGTCACATATGCGAAAAATTAATTTGCTACTTAAGAAAAAAGGCGAATGTTTATGTTTATGAAATTCTTGAGTTTACTATTTAAAATGGAATATACGGGATAATCTGGCATTGAACAGCGAAGAAAAAAGAAGTATGTATGCAGTAATTGATAAGAGTTGCGCTGATACAGATGCATTGGGGAATCGATCCAGTTGGGATTATGCAAGTCTATGCGTGAGAAAAAGGGTTCAGCAATGAAATAAATGTCATTATCCATGACTTTATAGGTTTTTTCTTAAAGAGTCATAATGGACCAAAATAACGTCATAAGTAACGTACAGAGGGGGCTCATCTTTCTACGTTATGTAATTTGTCATGTCGGCAAAATTGTTGCTCAATAATTTAAAGAAAATAATAAAAATATTAGATACACATAACACAACATGTACATGATTCTAGGCTAGTTATTCTCTAGCAAGGAAACCAACATTCTAAAGATGGTTGCCATTGCAGGAACCAATTGCGAAAGAAAAAGAGACGTTATTTTGTCTAAGTTATCTCTATAACATAACTATTAGGATAAACAGTGCACCCACAATTCTACCCGTGCTTTTAGACACACTCTTAATAAATTTGAATGGGTTTTGTTCATTTCAAACGTGCAATACAAAAAGCTGTAACATAATTTTGAAAACTGAGTTGCGTCTAAGATTATGCAATAGCGTACAAATTCAGTGCCTTCAGCGCTTTGATTAGTCATGGTGACCTTGACCTTGGAGATATTGACGTAATTCTTTCACGCGACACACCCTCCGATGATGGTGAACAAATGTTCCAAATGATTTTAAAATCTCACAATGAATGACAAAGTTATAGCCCAGAGAAGTTTATTTATGGCCATTTTTTACCTTTGACCTCAAAGTATGACCTTGAAGATATCGACGTCATTCTTTCGCTCGACACACCGTCTAATGATGGTGAACAAATGTGCCAAATAATTTTAATATCTCACAATGAACGACAAAGTTATTACACAAGCTTGTTCCGCCCGCCCGCCTACATTCGCCAATCTAATAACCAGTTTTTTCCTTCGAAAAACCTGGTTAAAAAGCAGACCATATAAGTATGCCAAAACTTGATGCGGCAAAAATTCCTTTTTTTTAAGATCATCTACACATTAAGGAAATTCACCTGTGGAAGTTTCAGCCAGATCCTCAAAGTAAATAAAGAGGACCAGAGTTCCCAAGTTGGATGGTTTATCACTAATAATGATACAATCTGAGAGATGTTAAGCAGACTTAACAGCCCAGCTTGGAGTCTCCCTGTCAACAGGGTGAACCAATGTCATCTACAACAATTTCTGTTACTTAGGTCATTTATTCAGGTACCTGTTTCTGTCTGTTTTTCTCCTTCTTCCCACCATGTGCGGCCGCCGACGCTGACGCCTGCTTCTGTTTGTTGTACAACTCCTCAAGCTGTCTGCGTCTGGCCTCGTCCTCCTCGCGCCGACGGGATTCCTCCTCTTTCTGTTGGCGGACCCTGTCAGCCCGCTGCCGCTGCATGTACCGCCGGATCTGGTCGGCATCGTAGTGTCGCTGCTTGGCACAGGGCTGCTGCTGGGTGTCCTTATCTGAGGGAGATATTTGAGTCGCGTTCTGAGAAAACCGGGCATAATGCATGTGCGTAAAATGTCGTCCCAGATTAGCCTGTGCAGTCCGCACAGGCTAATCCGGGATGACACTTTCCGCTCTAATGGTATTTTTCATTTGAAGGAAGTCCCTTTTTACCGAAAATCTATTAAAAGCGGAAAGTGTCGTCCCTGATTAGCCTGTGCAGACTGCACAGGCTAATCTGGGACGACACTTTACGCACATGCATTATGCCCGTTTTTCTCAGAACAAGGCTCATTTGTATTTTGTTGAACAAGTTCTCATTTTAAATGTATTGGCAATAAGATAAAACAAAACAAGCAATTTTTGTTGAATTGATTGATATCCCCAGCCAAATAAATTGTGTTTATGTATAGGTGCAAAATTAAACGTAAAGTTGTTAGAGAAGGCATATGCCTTTCTTTATTATGTTTTTAACGCATTTGTACCTGGCATGTTGTTTCTGCAGACAATAAATTGCAAACAAAGGCCAATAACTATTATTTAACAAAGTATAGGGTTATGGTTCTTGTGCACAGCACTTTTCATCATTGATACAGTAGACTCTCTGTAAACCGGACGGTCTCGGGACCGGCCTTATCGTCCGGTTTTCAGAGAGTTCCGGTTTACCAAGTGTATGCATATTGCCGAAATATACATGGTATGCATTGTGTACAGAATCACATAAAAATAAAACAAACCATATACATTTACATGTACCATGTGATTACTGTTCGCAGGTACTGATGATGTTAATTGCATTCTTAAACAAGAGCACCGCCTTGCGGGTGCAGACCGCTCATCTATTTTCTTTTTAAAGGTGAAGGGACTCTCATTTTCAATCACAAAGGAGGAGGTGGAGTGAAGAGGGGTGTATAGTGTGGGGTTGTGGACATTTATTACATTATCTTCCAAAAAAGCGAAAAAAAAAAAAAAAAAATTAAAAAAAATCGGGGGGGGGGGGGGGGGGGGGGGGTTTTGGGTGCGATGGTTGGAGGGTATTTCAAACATAACCGTTAAAAAAAAAAATGGGGGGGGGGGGGTATAGTGTGAGGGTGTGGTGATAATTTGTGAGATGATCTTAAAAAAAAAAAAAAAAAAATCAAAAAAAAAAATTGGGGGGGGGTGGGGTGGGGTATAGTGTGAGGGTGTGGTGGTCATTTGTGAGATGATCTTAAAAAAAAAAAAAATAAAATAAAAAAAAAATAGGGGGGGGGGGAGGGCACAGGGGATGGTTTGGGTGAAGTCTATTGTGGTATGTCAGGTAAGAGTAGTTTCATCAAAGTATCAATCAAATCTAATCATAAATAAAGAAGTTATGGCAATTTTAGCAAAATTTAATAATTTGACCTTGAGAGTCAAGGTCATTCAAAGGTCAAAGTAAAATTCAAGTTGCCAGGTACAGTAACCTCATGATAGCATGTAAGTATTTGAAGTTTGAAAGCAATAGCCTTGATACTTCGAGTGGATCGAAACACAAAATTTAACCATATATTAAAAGTTACTAAGTCAAAAAAGGGCCATAATTCCGTAACAATGACAACCAGAGTTATGCAACTTGTCCTTTTACTGTACCCTTATGATAGTTTGTGAGTGTTCCAAGTATGAAAGCAATATCTATGATACTTTAGGGGTAAAGTGGACCAAAACATAAATCTTAACCAAATTTTCAATTTTCTAAGTATAAAGGGCCCATAATTCCGTCCAAATGCCAGTCAGAGTTACATAACTTTGCCTGCACCGTCCCCTTATGATAGTTCATAAATCTTGCAAGTATGAAAGCAATAGCTTTGATACTGTAGGAATAAAGTGGACCTAAACACAAAACTTAATCAAATTTTCAATTTTCTAAGTATAAAAAGGGCACATAATTCTGTCAAAATGCCAGTCAGAGTTACATTACTTTGCCTGCACAGTCCCCTTATGATAGTTAGTAAGTGTTGCAAGTATGAAAGCAATAGCTTTGATGCTTAAGGAATAAAATGGACCTAAACACAAAACTTAACCAAAATTGTCAATTTTCTAAGTATAAAAAGGGCACATAATTCTGTCAAAATGCATGCCAGAGTTATCTAACTTTGCCTGCCCAGTCCCCTCATGATAGTAAGTAAGTGTACCAAGTTTGAATGCAATAGCATTGATACTTACTGAGAAAAGTGGAACTAAACGCAAAACTTAACCAAAATTTTCAATTTTTTAAGTATAAAAAGGGCACATAATTCTGTCAAAATGCACGCCAGAGTTATCTAACTTTGCCTGCCCAGTCCCCTCATGATAGTTAGTAAGTGTACCAAGTTTGAATGCAATAGCATTGATACTTTCTGAGAAAAGTGGACCTAAACGCAAAACTTAACCGGACGCCGACGCCAACGCCAACGCCGACGCCAAGGTGATGACAATAGCTCATAATTTTTTTTCAAAAAATAGATGAGCTAAAAATGTGTTTTTAATCGATTAAAAGCTAAAAAAAATCCATACCGACTTGTTTTGATTAATCCCAAAGTGAGCGTGGTGCTTTATACATGTACGTACGTGGCATTTGTCATATATGCGAGTGACGACACAAATAAGATTGTTGTAGATACACGATTTATTATTCAATACATACATGTACCACATTTCATAAAACATACACACAATCAAAAACAGCGTCATAATTATTTTTTAAGATATTCATAATCTCAAAACCTACCAATTCTTGAAGTTTACGATTTCACGAAAAAGTCCAAGATAACTCTCTGCTTGAAAGCACATTTCTCCTTTACGATCTTATTTTCTGCAATGTTAAGAAGGCTATAAGATCTTTTAAAATACCCGAGAAGATCACAAGAAAGTGATCGTCGCAACGGCATGCATTAATTTTTTAATTAAATTGTTTATCATAGGCGATAATAAATGATTCATAAAACGATCGAGTCAATCACTTTTTGGTGTTACCGCACGTCTTTTATAGACATTCACAGTTTGTTTTACATTACTTAATCGGACTCCCATAGCGCGGTAACGACTTGACACCTTTATGGTATGTTTAATCCGATTATCGATAATTGGGCGAGCAAAATGTGTGACACCACACTCGCTGTGCTGACTAGGTATTGTTATTTTCACGCCTCGGGCATCTTGAGAATTTAGACCGTCCAGTATACTCAATGTATTTTACGTTGAAAATGACCAAATTTACGGAGATACCCGTCCGGTTTCCGGTTTTCAGAGAGTTTGGTTTATTCAACATTTTTTAACAAAGAAATAGAAGGAGAAAATACGGGACTGGCCCGACCGTCCCGAATTGGGAGAGTTCCGGTATTCTGAGAGTCCGGTATTGGCAGAGTCTACTGTATATATAAACTCATGAAGTTTCATCTTGAAATATTGTATGGTAGCCGAAAATATAGCCCTGAAAAGTGACATCATACAACATAACAAAGGGCAATAACTTTTATTTAAGAAAGTGTAAGGGTATGTCTAGAAAACAAAGTTTCATGTTGTAATCTTATATACTTTCTGAGCTATAGCCCTGAAGAGTTTGTGACAGACGGACAGACAAACTGAGGGAAAAAACAAATACTATAATCCTTCCTCCTTCAGCCAGGGATAATAATGTTCACATTAACAATTTCTTGTTCATAATCTGCTTTCAAGCAATGTTCAATAATCAATTATTGAGGATTCATCATGTATAAATGTCATAGAACTCATTAATGAATTGAACTATTTAATTGGCACAATGCTAACATTCCAACATACCAGTGTTTTTCGGTGCTTTTCGTTTTGTAGGGGCCTTCCAGTGTCGTTCTTTCTCGCTCGTTGTTCGCTGTCGTCCGTCTTCATTATCCATGTGTAGGTCACTGTATACTCTCCGTGCCTCCTCTGACAATGCCTGAAAGAACAACACAAATATCTCACACATATAAAACATATATTTCACAAATATCTCACATTGAACAACACAAATATCTCACACATATGAGCCGTGCTCTGTGAAAAGGAGGTTTAATGCAAGTGCGTCTCATTACAAACCTTGTGGTGCTGTATCTCAGCCGCTGTAGCCCCACCCCCAATGTGATCGTCCCCACCCTGGGTCTCATTACAAACCTTGTGGTGCTGTATCTCAGCCGCTGTAGCCCCACCCCCAATGTGATCGTCCCCACCCTGGGTCTCATTACAAACCTTGTGGTGCTGTATCTCAGCCGCAGTAGCCCCACCCCCAATGTGATCGTCCCCACCCTGGGTCTCATTACAAACCTTGTGGTGCTGTATCTCAGCCGCTGTAGCCCCACCCCCAATGTGATCGTCCCCACCCTGGGTCTCATTACAAACCTTGTGGTGCTGTATCTCAGCCGCTGTAGCCCCACCCCCAATGTGATCGTCCCCACCCTGGGTCTCATTACAAACCTTGTGGTGCTGTATCTCAGCCGCTGTAGCCCCACCCCCAATGTGATCGTCCCCACCCTGGGTGTCATTACAAACCTTGTGGTGCTGTATCTCAGCCGCTGTAGCCCCACCCCCAATGTGATCGTCCCCACCCTGGGTCTCATTACAAACCTTGTGGTGCTGTATCTCAGCCGCTGTAGCCCCACCCCCAATGTGATCGTCCCCACCCTGGGTCTCCGGTCTGTCATCATATGGAGAGCATGCATCGTCATGGTCCAGATCTAAAAATGAAAAAAAGTTGGCGGTGTTAGAGTGGATATGGTGTCCACCTGCAACAAGGGGGTACTAGGCTTTATTCCCAGTTTTTATTAAGACACTAAATATGGGTTGTATCCTTAATACAGATTCTATAGTGCCTCAATAAGCAAAAAGTTTGTATGCAAGCTATCTTAGAACAAGAGGTTATTGGTTGATTTCAGATTATCATCTTATTTTCCAAAAAAATTATTCTGTTTCTATAATCATGAGATAATTTTTTTTCATCATAAACCAAAATCAATACATTTTCTTTTTTATTTTAGGCTTTTGTACCAATAATAAACAAAACTATGAAGAAACATAACTTAAACATAATAGTTGGTGCCCTCATCTTAAAGCATGCTATAGACAGCTTGATAAATGAACATGGCCAGAAAAGTGACCTATGATCTGGGTGAGTGTAATAGAATGATTTTGTTGAGGTAATAATAGTCATGGATTTATGGGGAAACTCATGTTTGTAAATATTCTAAATGGATTTAAATGTGTCAAGAAGAGTCACTGATATAGGCTGATTAATGTAATTGATGGAAAAATATTTGGATTTCCTTACATTTGCACTGGTGTTAAAGGGGCCTTTTCACAGATTTTGGCATTTTTTAACTTATTCATTAAATGCTTTATATCGATAAATGTAAACATTGGATCGTAAAAGCTCCAGTAAAAAATCAAGAATAAAATTAAAAAAAGGAAAAGAACATTGCCCGGAACCGGTTTTGAACCAGTGACCCCTGGAGTCCTGCCAGAGTCCTGAAGTAAAAACGCTCTAGCCTACTGAGCTATTCCGCCGAGTACACGTACTAGACGTATTTTATACCTTATATAAGCAATCTTCGTAGTTTCACAAAATTTAACGACAAAAACAGAACTCTCCAAATTATTCAATCGTTTCGCGTTGCAACGCTTTATAATTTTTAGGTTTTAAAATCGTCAAAAGATGCATATAATGGCTATATTAGACCATGGTAAATGTTCAGTATTACTGTTTCCTCACAATTATCATAACTAAAACGAAAATTTGCGAATTTGAAACAACTTTTTTCAATTTTGTCAATTTACCAAAGCGTGAAAAGATCCCTTTAAGTGATTAACTTAACAACATATCAAATTATTCCAATTTTTATTTCAACATTTCTGGTTGATAAATCATTCCCTCTTTTCAAGTACACTTTTTAACAAGCAAAATACTTTTCTTGGTATACATCTATTAAAGTATCAATTTCCATATGATTATCATAATCAAGAATTGAAATTCATATTTTTCATGACAAAAGATCGAGGATCTTTAGATTGTTCAATCTAAATAACCCGGATCTCAAAAGAAATCTAAACTACTTTTAATCTGCAAATCTCTGAGTGCAAACAAATATTTATTGCACAAATATCCTGTAAAATAAGAAATTCATAGGTGTCAAATCAATTATAGCTCAACCAGTAGAAGGCATGCTAATACTAAACATGGAAAGCTTTTCAGCTAAAAATGCTTTCTTTGGGTTGTATCATGAACCTTGAAAATGTGACATCTGAGATATATACAAGTGCAGTAGTTGATTGAACACCCTAAAGCTAAGGGTGTGCTTTCATAAATAATATTCATAATTACAGCCATAGGTATAGCAGATCTGTTGCAGCATGTCATTGTGAATGCATGCCAAATTGACGTTGAGAATCATGTTTAAACAGGAGCTTAGTCATATATTTCCGAAATCACAGTCTATTTATTCAATAAGAAAAGATTTCATATAAAGTGCTTAAACAGATGCAAATTTAAGTTCTCATAATATAGTTGTGCTTAATACATTGAAATACACTAAACATTATTTATTCAGACTAAACTAATTTATGGCAATACTGTGCATATTGGATTTCAATGAATTTGTCCTAAATGATTGCCCCTATAGAATTCAATTTTATAATTCAAATGAAATTCATTCAATTCAATTATTGTAATATATGCATATAGTACAAAAATGTTGACAACTGATTATTTTATTGACTTCACATATTTTCAGATCATACACTTTTTATTGGTTTGCAAAAACATAATGGAAATACACAAAGGACCAGACTTAGAGTTATAAAGATAAACATGAACCTGAGGCAGGATCAACCAACATTATTATTACTTCGATATTGATTTAGTTTCATGATTGACAAACAAGAGACTCTGCCATAACCCCTGTTTTATTATGTTTTTTTTAAATCTATATGGCAAGCTTTGAGCTTTCAAACTACTCAAGAACAGGTTAACTCCCACTCTTATGTTTCAATAAAGGCGTAGCAGAACGTTATATTGCATTCCGTTTTAATTAAATGCATGAAATAAAGTAAATATCTTGCTAAACCCTGATTCATCTTTTTTATACAAACTTACATAAATGATCATGCTCAATTAAAGTCGATTTGTGTAACTGTAATAAATAGTGAACTAATTTATCTAGCAATCTATTTCAGTAAAGATTTAATAGTTTTATCAAAGATCTTCAAATGTGCATTTGCTTATTTTGCCATAATGAATGCCATTTTGATCATAATTTCAACAGATTATTGTTGTATGTGATTGTTAATTTGTTTTTCCTTCAAAACTGTACTGTTACATGAAGAAAACAAAACAGTTAAGGCCAAACAAATCTTGTTGGTTTCCACTCACATCAGCCAGTCCTTTTTTGTTAACTTTTTTTCCATACACAATCTCTTTTCCACGTAAATAAGGACATGCAATGACAGAAATCTTCCTTATATCTAAATGCAACGTGTATAATTTTATATATTTATGCACAAGTAAGTGAAATTTGATAGAATGCAGCAAAAAATTAGAAAACAAGATAAACAAGGGACACAATTTTCACAAAACCAGGTTTTCAATGTGAGAAAAAAATCTGATAAAGGAAGAAAACTCTAACTGAACTGATTGTTTACCCCCTTTGTTTCAAAATAAATCTATTTTTAGTTGTGGCGACCTTGACCTTGGAGATATTGACGTAATTCTATTGTGCGACACACCGTCTCATGATTGTGAACAAATGTGCCAAATGATTTTAAAATCTCATAATGAATGACATAGTTATATGGCCCGGACAAGCTCATTTATGGCCATTTTTGACCTTTGAACTCAAAGTGTGACCTTGACCTTTGAGATATCGATGTAATTCTTTCCCGCGACACACCGTCTAATGATGGTGAACACATGTGCCAAATGATTTAAAATCTCACAATGAACAACAAAGTTATGGCCCGGACAAGCTTGTTCCGCCCGCCCACCGGCCGACATTCGCCAATCTAATAACCAATTTCTTCCTTCGAAAAACCTGGATAAAAACTAAACCGGGTATGCAAAGAACAAGTTTATTATTTGCACCAACATAAGGGCCATTCAGCTTAGTGGTAACAAACAAATCATTTGTATGCCTACTACTACTCATAGGTACAAATGGTTGCTGGAAAAAAACATCAAATGTTTTATGACCTTCAAGGTTTTCAACAAAAATCAATTTGTTATTCTCCGAACAGTATAATTTGGTAAGTTTCCGAAGTTTCCATCTCATTACATCCATCTTTTCAACCACCATTCATTCACAGGTGATTTCAAAGGCCAAACATTCTATCTCTACCCCACAAGTCTTAATTTAAATAGCATTCTGTCATAATAAATGTTTATAAAATCACATCTTTAAATGTTAACTTTAATCCTCACATTGAATGATATATCGATTTTAAGAATGAAAACTGACAGTAATAGCTTTCTTTTTCAAACATGAATACCTTCTATCGATACAAATGTCCATCCTTATACCAAAATGTTCTATAGAGAATTATAACTAGACAGCGCATCACAACAATTTTCAACAAAACCAACTGTGGCATGTGGATGATGCTAAAGTCGCATGAGATCCATATGAGACGTGCTGAGTGCTCTCAGAAAACAGGGCTTAATCAATGTGTGTTACATTTTGTCCCCAATTGGCCTGTGAACTCCACACTGACTAATCAGGAATAACATTTCCTGCTTCTATTGATGTTTTCTTTTGAAAATAAGTCTATTCTTAATGAAAATCCAGATGAGGCAGAAAGTGTCCTTCTGTGGACTGCACAGGCTAATCTGAGATGACACTTAGCGCACATGCATTAAGCTTGGTTTTCCCAGAGACTTGCTCATATTTAGAATTCCATGTATTTGTTATTTCATATAACCCTTTGCCACTTATATACATATTTAACCCTTTACCACTTAGATATGTATTTAACCCTTAACCACTTAGATACGTATTTTACCCTTTACCACTAAGATATGTATTTAACCCTTTACCACTTAGATATGTATTTAACCCTTTACCACTTAGATACGTATTTAACCCTTTACCACTTAGATACGTATTTAACCCTTTACCACTTAGATACGTTTTAAACCCTTAACCACTTAGATACGTATTTTACCCTTTACCACTTAGATACGTATTTAACCCTTTACCAATAAGATACATATTTAACCCTTAATCACTTAGATCTGTTTTTAACCTTTTACCTCTTAGATAAGGGTTAACCCTTTACCACTTAGATACGTATTTTGACGCACGTGTGGTCCCTTAGAAAACAAATTTAATTAAAGACCTTTCTTAATAGATTCAATTTTTAAAGGCTTCATTTCCAACCCTTAGATTCGGATGAGCAGCAAACAGCATAAAACCTGAACAGACTGCCAGTTACTTGCAGGCTGTTGTGATTTTATGCTGGTTGTAAAAGCCTTTTTCACTTCACTTCTTATGGAGTAAAGGGTGAAATCCTCAGGGCACTAGGAGACTGTACTCACCTAGGTCTCTGTGTTTGGCCGACTTGGAGCCTGATTTCTTTGCTGGACCCAACTCTCTCAAGATCAGTTCTTGTCCAGCCCTCCATGAAGAGGTAGTGATGATCTCTGAAATATCAACACCTTCCTGTCAGGACAATTGTTCAAGTTTGACATTCAAGAGTTGTTAAAAAAATTGTATTCCATTAAACATGGTTAAGATTTGGAGACAAATGTATGTTTCTTTACAAGCACCACTTACTATGCTATAAAAGCCAAAATCTGTACAACTAATTAATACCTTGTGCAAGTTTTGGACAGTGATACATTTACCAAGGATTAAAATATTTAGGAGTCGTAGAAAATGTATGATTCAAGTTGAAATTCTGAACATATTCTTGAAGGCAAAAAGTATCTTTCCTAAATCATGTCTGAAAATTTGCACATATTTATTCGACTTTGGAAATAGAGATGTTCAGTGTAGAAATAAATACTTTTGTTGAAGTTAAAAAGACCATTTAACATATTTGGCTTTTGTTCACCAGTTTCTATTTTGATTAAAGTTTTATCAATAATTATTCAAACAAATAATACTTTTCCCCAATTATAAGTAAAGACGCTAAAATTCCCGATTTCCTGGGAATGGTCCAATACCTAAATGGTAAAAAAGCACTGCCATCCAATCTCACCCTCTGTCATGAAGTGATTTGTTAAATGCAGATTTAACAACTTTTGCACAAAATTGCTGTTGATGCCTAAGATTTCTATCTAAGATACAATAGTTTAACGATCAGTCTGCAAATTCATCAGAGCATTTCACTTACTGCTATTAAACAAATGTAATTTTGTGAAGGCCTAGATTGAAATTACCTTAGAATTGTTGTTGTTTTTAAATATATGAGAATGAAATTATAATTTATGTTAATGATATCTTTTATTTCAAACTGTTTAACTCATTAAAAATTAGTAACATTAAATTTAATTGAATAAGTGCATGAAAAACAACAGACCCTACCTTTATTTTTTGGCTGTGGTTGTTGTTTCAATGCTTTCTTAGAAGGGGCAATAACTCTGGTTATCTTTTTGTTCTTGCCTTCCGTTTCTTCCACTGTAAGCCAAGCTGAAATATTCAAAAACATTTTGGATTTATTACAAACTGAATGTGGTTTGGTATGTTCCATACAAAGGAAGACTTAAATGGTGGTGGTGGGGGGGGGGGGGGGGGGGGGGGGAAACACATCTAAAAAGATTTTTTTTCAGTTTTTAATTATCTTCAAACACAGCAAGGCAATGTATTTTATGTGGCTTAAAAATGTCACATTGAAAACAAAGAGTAACAAAGACAAGTCATATTAGTTGCAATTGTGTTCATTTCATGAAACACGTATGCATGTACTAGCCTCTCTCAATTAGGTTTAAAACAAGATGTTTTTGTGAAACACAATGTCCCCCTATATGACGATTGACCTTGGAGGATGACCTTGACCTTTCACCACTCAAAATGTGCAGCTCCTTGAGATACACACGCATTTCAAATATAAAATTGCTAGCTTCAATATTGCAGAAGTGACATTACATGAGCAATTTTGACCCATATATTTGACCTTGAAGGATGACCTTGACCTTGACCTTTCACCACTCAAAATGTGCAGCTCCATGAGATACACATGCATGCCAAATATCAAGTTACTATCTTCAATATTGCAAAAGTATTCATAAAATAAGCGATTTGGGTCACATATATTTGACCTCTGACCTTGACCTTTCACCACTCAAAATGTGCAGCTCCATGAGATACACATGCATGCAAAATATCAAGTTGCTATCTTCAATATTGCAAAGTATTCATAAAATAAGCGATTTGGGCCACATATATTTGACCTCTGACCTTGAAGGATGACCTTGACCTTGACCTTTCACCACTCAAAATGTGCAGCTCCATGAGACACACATGCATGCCAAATATCAAGTTGCTATCTTCAATATTGCAAAAGTATTCATAAAATGAGCGATTTTGGCCACATATATCTGACCTCTGACCTTGAAGGATGACCTTGACCTTTCACCACTTAAAAATGTGCAGCTTCATGAGATACACATGCATGCCAAATATGAAGTTGCTATCTCTAATATAGCAAAAGTTATTGCAAAATGTTAAAGTTGGCGCAAACAAACCAACAGACCAACAGACAGGGCAAAAAACTATACTGCTATAGTGGGGGATATAAAAATAACAATTCAACCCTTTCCCACGCCAAAGTAGAAATTGCTATGAGCGAACAGCACCAAACCAGAACAGACTGGGAGTAACTCGCAGTCTGTTCAGGTTTTATGCTGTTTGCTGGTCATCTGTATCTTATAAGGTTTGGAGAATGATGAAGCCTTCAAAACTTGCATCTTGCATCTAATAAGAAAGTCCTTTAATTAAATATAACTTTCTAAGGGACTACAAATGCATGAAAATATGTATCTAAGTGGTAATGGGTTAAAACAACTTTATTTCAACTATCAAGATTTGCCTGCTTTCAAATTGACATACTTCTAGCACAATATAAACTAAAGCTTTGTCACACACCTGACTAATACCCCCTGCATTGCTTTGGTAGCTATGCTCAAGGGCACATTACTCAAGAATGTGTGAATTATTAGGAATAACAAGGTTCTAAATCATCTACACTTAATGGTGATAACATATTTTAAGTTTGAACGTAGTAGATCAAGAAATGTGGAAGACGTTTGCTCCACAAATTTAAAAAATTTTCAGATTGACTGACTGACAACCCAACCGAAAAACTTAGTGACTACAATATTAAACTTGTCAAAACTTACTAGCAGGCATAGTACAAAAACTGTCAGTAATTTTGTAATTTGTAAATTCCACAATTTTACTTACTATTAGAGTTTTTGTATTACATTTTGAATAGCTTTGACATGCATTATTGTAACACGACTACTGGTACTGTATTTTCTTTCTATTCCATTGATGTTTGCATGTAAATGTACGATGCATATTAACGAAACAAAAAATGTATTCACATGCATATTGACGAAACAAAAAATGTATTCACAGACAAAAAAACAACAACAGCAAAACAAATGGTCATTGCTCTGTGAAAAGGGGGTTAAATGCATGCACGTAAAGTGTCGTCCCAGATTAGCCTGTGCAGTTCACACTTTCTGCTTTTATTATATTTTTCATTTAAAGAAAGTCTCTTGTTAGCAAAAATCAAGTTAAGGCGGAAATTGTCCCTGATAAGCTTGTGGAGACTGCACAGGCTAATCTGGGAGGACACTTTACAAACATGCATTAAACCCTTTTTTCACAGATCATGGCCCAAATGCACTTACTGCCCAGTGGTTCGGTTCGTTTCATTTGCCGTTTTTTGTCCTTATGAGAGCCATCAGTCTGCTTGGCCCCCTTGCTCTCCACAAGACGATATTTCACCTCAGCCTCACTAAAACCTACAAAAGCAAATATAAATCAACAAAATTGTGTGTTTTTCATTGATATGCATTTAGAAAACCTTATTAAAAAGATAAAAGTCAATATATGAATTTTGAAAATACAGCCCCATATGGAGTGGAATAACCTTTATTTAAAATCACAAATGGTCATTAAAGTTAAAAAAAAGCTATATTATTATCGTTTATACATTTTGATTGATTATTTCATAGAGGAACGAATAATATTTTTTCTCAACTATGAGTCTGTTATTTCATTTATTTGAATTGAATATAATATATACTTTTTTTAACATATGGAACATTTTTAATTTTTATTTTGCTTGTTAGTGAACAAGTCCCATTAACTGCAAGCAGACAACACCAACCTTTGTAAGTAGGGGCTGCAGGACCTGCTGCAATCTTCCTCACTTTAGGGGCCTTCTCAGCCCCTTCAATGAGGTCCAGGGGTCGTGGCAGGATGGGTTCGTAGGGGTCATGCAGGTGCCGCTGGGGGAGAGGTTGTGTGGCAGGGTCAGTGTTCCCTGGGGCTGCTGCCCCCTGCATGTCCTCCCAGGCGTCTGGAATAAACATCAAAAATCTTTGTTATTTCCAGTGCTGTTTTCTTTCACCATTCCTGACAATTTGGGCCACTGGGCTTTATGGATTGGAAAAAATGCGCAAAGAATGCAATTAGTGATAAGTGTTTTTATAGTTTATTTACTAAGCTTCAAATTGAAATTTATTGATTAATATAAAAAGGTTAAACATTTTGCAATTCAAAACATTTTTGGTATTGGCTATCTAAATAAGCAACAGGAGTTTTAATAAACCAATGTCACCTATTGTACGCTCTCACTCATATTACAATAGTTTTGTCAATACCATCTGCACAGCCCAGAAATATTGCTGTTTGTTTGTTTACATAATATATTAAATAATTCAATAACTATTGTTAAGCAAAAATTATTTTATGTTAAATGTCAAGATCTGGTCATCACTTTTGTTATTCTCTTCAGAACTCTTGATATGTCCATTTATATTTTTATTATCATTAGCAAATTATTTACCTTTGCATTGGTACATTCAATATGTAAAATGCCTTTTAAAAAAATGTCTTAAATAAGTGTTTGAACCTTTTAAAACACTGAATATTTCAAAGTGCTTGTCCTTACTCAGAGATATTCTCAAAAAGAGCTGACTCTGCTTTAATGTATCAACAAGATAACCCCTGTTAAAAATATGCATGAGTTCATAAACTGTTCATGAAACCTTTTAGGAGTTCCTGTACTCTAAACATAAAACATTAACTCCAACAATTGTTCATGAACTTCTTGTTCCACTTCATTGACTTTAATGAATGTGTATGATAATCAATTAAGCTATTTAAGAAATGAGGTTAATGAAATAAAATAAAAGTTCATCATTTTAAAAATAATTATCATAAGCAGCATCATCATCATCACTATTGTTATACATTAATGCATCAGCATTACCAACATTGTTGTTATCAGTATACCATCAACAGGCCAAGACAGCAGGCTACTGATGATCATCATAACAACTAGAATCAGCAGAGGCATTAGTGTTAACCATGTGCCATGTTCTGAGAAAACAGGGCTTAATGCATGTGCGTAAAGTGTCGTCCCAGATTAGCCTGTGCAGTCCGCACAGGCTAATCAGGGATGACACTTTCCGCTTTTTTGGCATTTTTAGTTTCAAGGAAGTCCCTCCTTACCGAAAATCAAATTTAGGCAGAAAGTGTCATCCCTGATTAGCCTCTGCAGACTGCACAGGCTAATCTGGGACGACACTTAACGCACATGCATTAAGCCCAGTTTTCTCTGAACAAGGCTCACTCTTTACCACTAACATATGTATTTTGACACATTTATAGTCCCTTAGAAAGTATAATTGAATTTAAGACCTTTCTTACTTACTAGATTCAAGATTTAAATTTAGGCTTCATTTCTAAACCTTAGATACTGACTAAACGGACTGCGAGTTACTCGCAAGCTGTTCTCGTTTTATGCTTTTTGCCATTTTCAATTTGCCTCTAATGGCAAAAGGGTGAAGACAACACATAGTTGTTTTTTGTTTGAACCTGCGCAGAGGTAGCTCTGAACATCAGTTTCTGTAGTTCACATTTATTTTACTTGTTCTTCTTGATTGCTGCTGTACTTTGAGTTCAGAGGCAACAAAAAAAAAGATATGTGTTTGTCAGAAACACTATGTCCCCTTTTGCGCCCCTTTTCCCCTTTGAAGCTATATATTTGACCTTTGACCTTAAAGGATGACATTTGACCTTGAAGGATGACCTTGACCTTTCACCACTCACAAAGTGCAGCTCTGTGAGATACGCATGCATGCCAAATATCAAGTTGCTATCTTCAATATTGCAAAAGTTATTGCAAATGTTAAAGTTGGCGCAAACAAACAAATACACAAACAAACCATCAATAGAAAGGGCAAAAACAATATGTCCCCCACTATAGTGGTGGGGGACATAAAAAGGGTGGTCTTATATAGAGCCAACACCACTCTGTTCAGCTTTTCATTGTTGTTATGACTGATTTATGAATAAAAATAGTCTTCATGAAATTAAGTTCATGATTAAATGTCTGCTTTTGTTTATAACCAAGGTCATAAATTAGACTTGTTTTGGCTCACAAACCAATCAAGAACTGAGGTTCAAGAAGAAAGTGGTGATTTGCTGTGCATGAACTATTCATGAAAGTTTTGCAATAGAAATACCATCTAGCTGGTACATGTTCTACTGACCTTGACCCAACATAAAATATGAGCCATGCAAGACTTAATCTCAAAAGGTTTTTAATGCCTATATTATCATCTAAGTGTGTTTTCTTATTCTGTAGTTCAAAATGTCAATACCTAATATTATGTACCTAGGACATGCAAACTTTAAATTCCAAAGATCTATTTTACATATCAAAACAGGCGAAGAATTCAATTTAAATTGCATTAGAATATCTTACTCAAAGCAAAAACCGACAGATATAGTCCTTATATAAATTATTTTTAAATGCACTTTACATCAAAGATGTGGTAATTTCCCACATTCAATCATTTTAAATCACTTACCACCTATGTGATTCAGCTTTTAAAATGAAGATTTCAATAGAAGTATTTCAGAAAATGTGAAAACTGTTCAATAAATGTTTAACCCTTTTCCATTCAGAAGCAAAGTGAAAATGGCTATGTGCAAACAGCATAAAACTGGAACAGCCTGCGAGCAGCTCATCAGTATCTAAGGGTTGGAAATGAAGCCTATAAAACTTGAATTTAGAAAGAAAGGTCTATAATTAAATTTAAGGGACTACATTTTGTCAAAGTACATATCTAATTGGTAAAGGGTTAACACTAACGCGTCTGCTGATTTTAGTTGGTATGATGATGATCTTCATCCTGCTTCTTGGTAAATGTTTAAGCAATACTAGGTCTTTTGATGGTTTACAAGTGTGACATATTGTTTAAAAATCCATCTTTTTGTAGGAAAGTTATGATTGTGAAAGGAATGTGTTTTATGCAAAACTTGACTCATGACCCCTAAATGTGACCTTGACCTTTGAGATAAAACATTGTTTAATGATGGTTTACATTTTTACTAAGTTATTTTCAAATCCATTACAGTATAGCAAAGTTAAGGCTGAAACAGGAGACAGACAAACAAATGGACTGTGCAACACTGCCTGTATGAAAATTCTATGCAGATTCTGTACAGAGTCTGTACAAAATCTGCCCAGAATCAAGACAGAATTCATTTATTCTGTACAAAGAGGACACAGACTCAGAATCTTCCTGGAAAACTGTACAGATTTTTTAAGCAGAATTACAATGAAGCAGAATTTTATCTGTACTATACCAAACATATTTTTTATACTTTTCATTTTTATAAGACATATTTTTAGCACTCTGCATTTTAGCAAGACAGAATTTTGGTAATTGGCAGTATTAAGCAAGGCAGAGTATTGGAATTAGAAAACTATTGAAACACAATTTCAAAATGGGACTTAGATAATAAAAAAATAGACTTCTGATTCAAGTTTCTAAATGTTTATTATGAGAAACATTTGCCCTATACAAGAAAAACAATATTTATGTTCAGTTCAATTAATACAATAATTGTCATTCATGTATATATATATATAATATATTACATGTCATAATATTAAACAAGGGCTGTTTGTAAAACATGCATGCCCCCTATATGGGCTCTCAGTTGTAGTGACAGCCATTTTGTAAATATGTTTTTGTCACTGTGACCTTGACCTTTGACCTAGTGACCTGAAAATCAATAGGGGTCATCTGCGTGTCATGATCAATGTACCTATGAAGTTTCATGATCCTAGCCATAAGCTTTCCTGAGTTATCATCGGGAAACCATTTTACTATTTCGGGTCACTGTGACCTTGACCTTTGACCTAGTGACCTGAAAATCAATAGGGGTCATCTGCCAGTCATGATCAATGTACCAATCAAGTTTCATGATCCTAGGCATAAGCGTTCTTGAGTTATCATCCGGAAACCATTTTACTATTTCGGGTCACCATGACCTTGACCTTTGACCGAGTGACCTCAAAATCAATAGGGGTCATCTGCGAGTCATGATCAATCTACCTATCAAGTTTCATGATCCTAGGCATAAGCGTTCTTGAGTTATCATCCGGAAACCATTTTATTATTTCGGGTCACCGTGACCTTGACCTTTGACCTAGTGACCTGAAAATCAATAGGGGTTATCTGCGAGTCATGGTCAATCTACCTATCAAGTTTCATGATCCTAGGCCCAAGCGTTCTTGAATTATCATCCGGAAACCATTTTACTATTTCAGGTCACCGTGACCTTGACCTTTGACCTAGTGACCTCAAAATCAAAAGGGGTCATCTGCGAGTCATGATCAATGTACCTATGAAGTTTCATGATCCTAGGCCTAAGCGTCCTTGAGTTATCATCCGGAAACCACCTGGTGGACGGACCGACAGACCGACCTACCGACATGTGCAAAGCAATATACCCCCTCTTCTTCGAACGGGGGCATAAATATGTGAGTATGTAATGAAATTTACCTTTAAACACTTAAAGTACATGTAGATCTACTATGGTCATAAAATATCTTTGAATTAAGGTTCAGTTACAGTAAACTTGATTAAGGGTTGAATGCAAATTGAAAATTGTTTTTCAATTCCCCCCCCCCCCCCTCCCCTGACTTATGAAAACTGCTTTGCTTTAAATTGGTAGTATATATGTATTTCCACTGGGGTTAAATGTTAAGTTTGCCTTCCATGAAAATAACCATTGTAATGTCAGTGCTTGTATACACCTCTGTAACAGTTCACTTGAAAATAATCATAAACCCCTAACAAACAAATCCTGCCCACTTGATACTTGTAATGTGAAGCTGGGGCTATCTTTTACTGGCTTTCTGGAATGTGTATAATCTGTTCTGATTGGTTGGGAGCCAAATTTGAATGTGTAAACATAGATCCATGCAGGACGTATTTCTTGCTTGAAATGTAAGTTTCAAAGCAATGTTGGGACTTTTTAAAGTTGAAGTTTAAACAATATCCTAAAATACTTTGATGAACAATCTTAAACCATTAATTAGAATGTGGAAATAAACATTTTGTGTGTTAACAAGTCTCTAAAAGAGGAATTCAGTGAGTTATGAAGTGGCCCTTTTAGAAATGCTTTGAACTATTAAACAGGTTTGTATTGTTTTTCTTTGCATTGTTTTCTTATAATGTTATGTTTAATTTAATGATATAATTTAACAGTTACAAAATCTGCTTTGGTGGGTGATTAACATATAAAATTAATGATGAAACCAATTATCTTTGCAGTAAGTTCACATAAAAGACATAAGTCAGTCAAAGGTATCTCTATCTTACAAAACCAACATAAAGTTGTAACGATCAATTGCCTAATTAGTGACCAAATGAAAGGGCAATGTAACCAATACTTAGATTTATTTATGAATAACTACTCTGCCACCAAATGTAAAGCCTTTTTTTCAATTACATATTTACGAAAGCTATGATTGTTATCACTTAAAAGGTGTTGCATTATTTAAGTTGTAATTTTAGTAGATCCCATATGATCACTTCATTTTATAGATTGGCTAAACAATGTAATTTTAAAATAGTAAATTGTTTTGTTTTTTTGCTTTCAGCGATTTTTGACAAAGATTGTGTAGCAACTTACACCTGACAACTACATCAGAAGTGCAGTCACAGAGTAATGGTGCTGTTATCACTTAAAAGGTGTGAAGCAAAAACTTAATATTATAATGTGGTTTGTAACTAAATCAACATTGCAAATTCTCTTTTTATAAAGCACCCTATGAAATGACCTTCATCTGAAAAAAATGTCAAATTTATTTTATAATGTGAAAAGCAAAATATAAAGAGAAGCAAGTTGGTAAACCATGTTGCGTTATTTAAGTTGTAATTTTAGTAGATCCCATATGATCATTTCATTCAGATTGTCTAAACAAAATGATTTAACAATAGTTAATTGTATTTTTTGCTTTCAGCAACCATCAAAAAAGACTGTGTAGCAACTTTCGCCTGACAACGACCACTGGCTCAGTTAAGTGCAGTCACAGAGTGATGGTACCTCACCAGGGTCTAGTTAAGTCAAATGAAGAGCTCTAAAAGGGATTTTCATCTCAATATAATAACTGTAATTTCTTGAAACATCACTTACTTTATTTACTGTGTTTTTAATGTCATATAACAGTGATACAATAAAGTGTGTTGTATTTAGGGATTTATTTCTTTAAACTGGATGTGTAAAATTATTTTATTTATTTGACTGGCAGTATTTGTTATTTTTTATATATATATATATATATATATATAAAATGTCATAATATCATTAAATAAAAATATTTAATATTTACAGTTTATATATTTTACTTTACATAATGCTACATTTTCTGTATACCCTCCAAAATTAAAAAAAAAAAAAATTTTTTTTTTTTTTTTTTAAATAACTGTCTTATGATAAATATACAGGGCTCAACATTTATGGTTGTCCTATTGCCCCTGGCAAGTAAAAGTTGGGTCTGGGCAAGTTATTTTATAATCTAGTAATTGTCCGCCCGGAAAAGTGCAAAAAAGAACAAAGAGCATTTAATTTAGACTTTAATTGCTGTAATCATTTAGTTAAATGTTCAAAAATAAAAAAGGTTGTGTGGTGTATCATTTTGGTTTATCAAACAATATGAGGTTTACAGTTGATGTGATATATCATGTTTGGGCAAGTTGCTTTACGTTCAGTGCAAGTAGATTTTGAAAGTACTGGTCCGGTAGGGCAAGTTGGTTTTTCGGTTAATGTTGAGCCCTGATATATCTCAAATTTATTTCATAAACAACTAATAAAGTATATAACTATAATTAATATGATTTTGAATTATTATAAAGATTTATATTAACCCTTAGTTTTTCCCAAAACAGTTAATTTTAACATGAATTGCATTTTTTTCCCAAAATGGCCAGGGAAAGGTATCTAGGTATATCGTGTCAATATTCGTTGATAAAAACATTCCATTTTGGTCCATTTTATTGATAAAAAATGCTCACATTTTCCATTTTATCGATTTAAAAAATCCCAATTAGACTAAAAATGGCAAGGAAAACTAAGACTGTGCATGAAGGCTGAACTGTCTGAAACTAATGTTGAAAAAATCATTGGTATATATTTAAGAAATAGAACAAAGACATTCAGCTGTGAATATTACATTCATGCATACATGTGTATTCATATAACAAATATCATTACATATAAAAGAGTAAATTTTTAATTTTCCCCTTTTCCTAAAAAACGACGTGTTTTTCCCCTTTGGACGGGCCCCGCCACCATTCCCCTATATAGGTGAAAAAAAACACTGACTGTAACTCCAATATAGTGCGGTCCGTTATAACGCTGTGTCCAATATAATGCGGGGGGTGCTTGGATCCTGTTTGTTCTCCAACCTTCCATTTCTAATTCAAATCCATGGTATGCAACTACTTGTATTTTCAGAAAATTCAAAGAAGCCGGCGATCACAGCTTGATTGCTTTATCCGTCCGTTTAACTGATTTTAATCGATTAGAGGTTAAACGACACTCGACAGCTAATTGGTGTTTATCTGTTGTGTAATGTCAATAAAGGTGTGAAAACTCGCGAGTCTGTGTTTATTACATGTATTCCCTATCAGAGCGGTTCAGTGCGCTTATTTCAATAAGGTAAGTGCAAGCGTAATAATTATCAAATTAAAGTTATTTAAAACTATTTCCTGTTTATATTTTATATTTATCGTGCATTGTATTTCATTGTATAAACTATGGCTGTGTAAGTGTGTTATCGTTTATTATATGCTATACATGCTTGATAAATAAAAAGATCTTTGTGTATGTTTAATGTTTCAGTACGTATACGAAAAGTAAATTAATAAATCCTGATGATTTATTTACATGCTAACGCAGTGTAATTGTTAACAGAGATTCACTTAAATTTTTGCCCGTTATCACAAAGTCCACGGAAAGCATGTTTTTACATGCTGCGTATGACACAATCAAACATTAATTTGTACATGTATCGTATTGCATTCAATCTAAATTTAAATTCGCTCGTCCAATGAAAGCTGTGTCCCATAATGCACTGTACTATTTTTCTGAAAAATGGCATAGGCATATGAATTTGTTTACGAAATTCGTAAACATATTTCTTGTCATAAATGTTTAACATTATTTTTTCGTAAGTGATGTTGTAATTATATTGGATTATCGGACAAATGTGCACATAAGAAAAGCAGTATGTATACTGTTATCGTTCGATTCAATTTATATGCATGTATTTGCCGATGACAACACAGCATGACAATATAAATAAATAAGCTCAAAACTTATAACGCTGTCCGTTTATAACGCTGTTGCGTGGCTTGGACCCTGTCAACCGCGTTATATTGGAGTTACAGTGTATTACTTGCACAAATTAATTATTGCATCGATGTCCTCTATTCACAAACTTCACCATTTAATACACTAATTTTTTTTATTGTAACTCTTAATTGTTACACAAATTTCAGAAATATAATGATTAAATGAATACAAACTAAAGCAAATCCATACATGCAATTAAGTAGGTATATGATTGTAAGAAAAATGTCTGCTTTAAATTTTAAACATTTAGGCAATTTTAGACATGTGTGTGTTAGTTGGACAACGAACATTTATTGACAGTACACCTGAATTTTAGCTGCACAAGTCTAGGGGACTCCTACAGGGCTATAGATAATTTTTGGGGTAATTGGGTTTTTCACCCCCTGTTTTGACAACAATAGGGTTTTTGTAAATTCAATAGTTTTAGCAAAAAATTTTACCCCCTACTTTTGAGCTTAATTTGGGTTTAACACCCCCGTTTTTTTAACTCAATTGGGTAATTTAGGGAATGAAATATATAATATAATAAAATTCTACTAAGGTACTATATTATTATGTGCATGTGAAAAATAAATCAACATTTGTAGCAACTGTCTTATTCTTTGTTCATAATCTCCAATAATAACGGGCGAACTACATTCTCTGGAGAAATGATCACATCTTGCAACAGATCGTTTAGCAAAGCAGCACAGAAGCTTTCGTTTTCCCCAATATTCTGGGGTAAATACATGTACCTGTCTAAAGTGCTTGTTTGTGTGAGGATTCTCTTTCTACGGCCAAGAGTGGCCATTTTGATATTTTAAGAAAATGAAAGTAGAAATCGGACCGATCTACGAATAATTACAGTTATTTACCCCAAAGATTGATAACCGCTGGAAAGACTGCCTTCTTTTCTTCATAGGACGGCATATAAACTATTCGGTACTTTTTTGTATGGGAAATAACCAGTCTAAAAATACGCCCGGTGTTTATAAGAATTGCGTTTTGTGACGCAAGGATTTTTACGGGAATTGCGTTATTAAATTTATATTTGCTTTTTTGTATGCTTGATTTTGAATTTAATTACGTTTTTGGTTATTTTAATTGCGTAATAGCGCACATGCGCTTGTTATCTATAGCCCTGCTCCTATAGTGTAACAATGATGTAAGGCCCTGATTGTTACTCAGTTCCTCTATCCCATGATGCCATCTCACCTCTGTTAGCGGCCGCAGACTTGCTCTGCTGTTTCCGAATGGTCTCCTTAATCTTCAGTAGGCCATCTGCAAGTAGAAACACACTGTTACAATTCTATGTATAAAATAAATCTTTAATAAGGGTTCGAAAGTTATGCAAGTTAAGTTATGTTAAGGACCAAAGGCGCTCACCTTTATTGTCCCCTACCGGTTTTACCGGAGGGGACTTACGGTTTGCGCTCTGTGTGTCCGTCAGTCTGTCAGTCTGAGTCAGATTACTTTAAAAGTTCTTCATATTTTTTTTTATGAAACTTTAAACATGGACAGATGGCAATATGGACATTATGCACGTCATTTCATTTTCTTCCTACATCTAAATTTGCTGGTTGCTATGGCAAAAAATAAATTAAAAAAATCTGACAATGGTGGAGCCGGTAGGAGACATAATATGGATTGGCAATAGTCTTGTTTAATTTGACCTATATTTTTTTTAACCCATGTGACCCAGTTTAGAACGGGGCCCATGTATCATGTAGACAAATGTTCTGGACAAGTGTAATGAAGCTTTTCATCAATTTACACTTTTCCCACATGTCCCGCAGTCTATGACATAAAAATTGTCGGATATCAACATTGTCTACACATTTTCTGACCTAGTTCATGTTGGGCGTAGGGGCAGCATAAATGTGGAGTCAACAGTGTTCCCCATTCAACCATTTTGATCAACACTCGTTTAAAGGAAGTCCTTTTTAAAATGAAAATCCAGTGTTAGCACAAAGTGTCTTCGCAGAATAGCCCGTGCTCTAATCTGGGACAGAACTTTAGACCCATGCATTAACTGTGTTTTTTTCGTTCAAATTTGGGTCTGGTAGGAGGAACCATTCCCAATGGAAACAAGAGATGTGTTTGTCAGAAACACAATGCCCCTATTGCGCCGCTTTGAAGCCATAAATTGGACCTTTGACCTTGAAGGATGACCTTGACCTTTCACCACTCAAAACGTGCAGCTCCATGAGATACACATGCATGCCAAATATCAAGTTGCTATCTTCAATATTAAACAAGAGCTGTCAGAGGACAGCGCGCTCAACTATTCGAATGCTTGACAGTACAACATAAGCCATCATGGAGAGGGGGGTATAATGTGGGTGTGTGCTCATTTAATAGAATTGATCTTTCAAAAATAAGAAAAAAAAAGAGAAAAAAAAATTGGGGTGGGGGATTCTGGGGTGGGGCGTGGGGGATGGTTAGGGTGGAGTCCATTGTGGTATGTCAGGTAAGTGTTGTTTTGTCAAAGTGGATATAAACACAAAATTTAACAAAATATTCAAAGTTACTAGGACAAAAAAAGCCATAATTCTGTTAAAAAGCCAACCAGAGTTATGCAACTTGCCCTGTACAGTCCCCTTACGATAGTGAGTTTTCCAGGTATACCAAGAGATGTATTTGTCAGAAACACAAAGCCCCCTATTGCGCCGCTTTGAACCCATAAATTTGACCTTGAAGGATGACCTTGACCTTTCACCACTCAAAATGTGCAGCTCCGTGAGATACACATGCATACCAAATATCAAGTTGCTATCTTCAATATTCAAAACGTTATGACAAAACTTTAACAAAGGTTAAGTTTTAGGAAAGAAAAATACAATGATATTTGACCTTGAAGGATAACCTTGACCTTGACTTTTCACCACTCAAAAAGTGTGCAGCTCCATAAGATACACATGAATGCCAAATATCAAGTTGCTATCTTCAATATTTAAAAAGTCATCAAATTTTAACCAAGGTTAAAGTTTTGGGACAGAATGACAGACAGACAGGACAAAATCAATGTACCCCCGATCTATCGATACGGGGGCATAAAAAAGATATATTTTTTTCCCAAATGAGACCTAAAAATTCCCAATTTAAGGTTTAAAAAAAATAATTATAAGTCTAAACATGTCATTCATCTCAAAATCTACCTCTATAAGTTAAACCTTATAAATTATAATATTGAAATCACTTTTATTATTAATGTTTAAGTATTTGCAAGCATAAAATCAACAACATTCATTTCCCAATTTTATTTAAATGACACTATTTTCCTAATCCAAATTAAGAGACCCGCCATATTCCCAAAATGGGAAAAAACATAGTATTCCCAGAGCGTGGCTAAAATGAAAGTTTCTTTATTAACCCTTTGCATGCTGGGAAATTTGACGTCTGCTAAAACGTCGTATGCTGAATTTCTAAAATTAGCATTTTCTTTGATTTTTTTCAAAGAATACTATAAGAATAGCAAATAGTTTGGATCCTGATGAGACGCCACGTTCTGTGGCGTCTCATCTGGATCCACTGTTTGCAAAGGCCTTCAAAATTCGGTTCCAGCACTGAAAGAGTTAACTGCATTCAACTCTTACCATCTGGGAGAAGAGCCATGACTGCTTTCATAACTGCATTTCTAACAAAAATCCTTTAATCTCTAAAACAACACACTCACAAAGTAGGCTAATTCCTCTAAATCAAATTTAGAAAGTTTCATGTAACACTACTGAAAATGGTATTACTTCATACTGAATTATTAACTCCATAAAACATCGAAACAAAACTCAGCACCATTATAATCGCTTGAAATTAATAAAACCAACAGATCAATGCATGATCATATCTTATGGACAGCTTAGATACAATTTGAAACACTGCATTTTAATCTTTTCCAATTACATTTCTCTTTAAAATCTGCAAAATCAGCAGTTTCGATAATACCAAAATTTCTATGCCATTTTTAGTCCATGTGATGTTCACAACTATTAACGTTACACTACAACTCCCTGACCAGCCACACTCGGCTCCGCTAAATACAAAATTAAGGCCTAACAAGGACATTTGTTTCTTTCGTCCAAACTTAACCATTTATTTCACACCATAACTTACTTTTGTATTGAAAAGTTTGAACTGAAATCAGCATTTAAAATTATTTGTGCAAACTTTGTGTTTCATGGTGATTTACAAGTCATATGATTTTAACTCTTTGCATGCTGGGAAATTTGTCATCTGCTAAAATGTCGTCTGCTGAATTTCTAAAATTAGCATTTTCTTCGATTTTTTTCAAAGAATACTATCAGAATAGCAAACAGTTTGGATCCTGATGAGACACCACGTTCTGTGGCGTCTGATGAGACGCCATGTTCTGAGGCGTCTCATCTGGATCCAAACTGTTTGCATAGGCCTTTAAAATTCGGTTCCCGCACTGAAAGGGTTAAAAAAGTATGCATGATACGATAGGAGAAAGCGATACAATTATATGTATTTCACTTGCAACTTAGCATCTGGTGACATTAGCTTGTATCAAGCATTAGTTTGACTGGTACATTAACCCTTATAGCGCTGGAACCGAATTGTGAAGGCCTTTGCAAACAGTTTGGATCCAGATGAGATGCCACAGAACGTGGCGTCTCATCAGGATCCAAACTGTTTGCTATTCTATTTTAAGCAGACAACAAATTTCCCAGCATGCAAAGGGTTAAAGCGAACCCAGGAACAAACTATTAATTTCGAGGCCTCAGCTTTTATCGATACATCATTGATAAATTAAAACCAAGTCAACATTCCCATATCTATATGCTTACATAGGCTGCCCATATTCGTTCAGCCTTATCTTTATGTTTCTACAAACCAACACTGGTCTTTGATACATAACCAGTCTAACAAGCCGACCACAGTTATTTTAATCCTCTTCATCACAGAACATCGTGTTGACAGATCAAATACAGAAAGTTAACAGAGTTCTATTGGCTCTTTTCAATTGCCAATATTTACATTAAGATATTATGATACAAATGCCAACTGTTTCCATAATTTGATTCAATTTTAAAATGGCCATGGCTTATTATGTTTTATTTTATAACATTTATTTGATCATAGTCCCAAAATTTCAACTAGTTTGACTTTCACATGTTTGAAAAAGAGATTTTAAATCAGAGAAATATAGAGTTTTAAAGATGAATTATCCATTTTACTTATATATTTATTCTTTGGATGTTCTGTGTAATGTACGTTTTATATAAATACTTATTAAACATTTTTTTAATTTCTCCAAATGTATATAAATTTGAAAATAAAATTACTAATTTAACGGGAATAGATTATATTCCCAACATGTTTAGAAAAGCACTGACTACAATCTACAGTTTAACCTAATTGATTCATAACATGACAGATCAAGTTTGTAAAATTGACACTTTGACTTAAATATATTCATTCATAGTTATCAATAGCTTACTTTATATCATGATATGGCTTTGTTTTCCTGATTGCATGTAAGTCCATGAAAATGACTGTGTAACCAATGAATAACACTGGTTTTTTAACAGTGCTTTTTGTTTTTCAATTTTATTGACAGTAAATTTCCTTTTCAGAAATGTGAATGCATTCACTTCTGGTGCTACTTGTTTATTTGGATTATATCCCTTTGCATGCTGGGAAATTTGTCGTCTGCTAAAATGTTGTCTGCAGATTTTCTAAAATAAGCATTTTCTTCTATGTTTTTCAAAGAATACTATCAGAATAGCAAACAGTTTGGATCCTGATGAGACGCCACGTTCTGTGGCGTCTCATCTGGATCCAAACTGTTTGCAAAGGCCTTTAAAATTCGGTTCCCGCACTGAAAGGGATATTGTTTGTTGCCATTTTCAACGGCCTTTTTGCAACAGCAGGAAACTCAGTTAACTTATTTACACTCTCCATTGATAAGGGGGTGAATTAAGTTTACAGACTCTATGCCAAGCATTAATAACAGAATTGATGTTAATCTACTGGGGTTAATCCGGTTATTCTGAGGCCAGCTTATGTACAATAATTACAACCACTACCCTGCGGAAATGAAGATTGCCATTTCATGGATGACATCGATAAAATGGAGTTGTTTGACCATCATAGACCTCAGTAGCAGCAAAATTACATGGCACAGACCAGCACTTTAATCATTTGTCCAGATGTTTCAAATATGAACGATAATGATTCAATCATGTTTGAAACATATGAACTGACCGTGATCATTTACGCAGGTACATGTAAACATAATGAACAATCCAAGATGGTCACTTGCTCCAAATTCATGATAATAAATGCAGCAATCACAATACCCCACTTTGACCGTGCCAAGACTATTTTGCCTCTATAATGGATACCGTCCATGTAAGGCTTAATGGAACTAGGTGAAAATAATGTGGAATCAATACCTAATAATCTTACAGTAAGAACACTCTGTATCCGTGAGGTGTCTCACACAAAAGATTGGGCTCAATCCTTACACCATTAACTCTTCAACAAATATGTCAGTCCCTATGACTTGATCCAAGAATTTGGAAATGATTCCATGTACTGATATGCACATCTCAGGCAGTCATTTATCAAGAAATCCTGTCATTTTATCTACACCGAGGACTACACTACACCAGTATAATTAAATTAAGGCCACAATTAAAATATTGTTGGTTTGCCCTTTACCGACCCTCAATTTTACAGGTGGGTAGGTAGGTAGGAAAACTATTTTATTTTATTTGAGAAATTATATTTTGTATACACTAATAGTCTATAAATATTTAAAACACTGTTATTAAAGCACTGTTGCAGTGTACGAAGCCCTATGTAGCTTAGCATTATCTTGTTTGCTGTTTCTTGCATATATTAATATCAAATGCATGTTTGTGTGTTATTACTTTAAATTTTTGTTCATTATATGATGTTAATTGCTCAAATGCATTTGTAATTATTTAACAGCCAGACAGCTTTTATTTTTAACTTAAACCTTTCCCTTAATGCGCTTAACTAGCATGCAACAAGCATTGAAGGAGTGTAGAAAGACAGCCCAAAGCCTTTAATGGAAAAATTCAGACATGGCGAAAGACCGTCACATTTTACAGGCCAGACTTGCCTACCAGGAGAATCAATTCACAGGCCAGTTGAAATTTTTACAGGCCTCAATTTTAAGTGTTTGACCGGTTAGTGCATAGTCTCGGCATGGCAAAGTAAATTCATAAATGGGCAAACTGAACATTATTATAAAGCATTATTTCTTCTTGAATGCTCTGAGCTTTTATGAGTACATATATGGCAAGCGGTTCGACGCATAATCCCAAGAAACTAGGTTTCTCATGAGAACCTAGGTTCTCAAAATGAGAACCTAGGTTCTCAGAATGAGAACCTAGGTTCTCGCTTAAAGATTGCACATGGCGTCAAGAACCCAAGTTTTCAAATGAGAACCTAGGTTTTCATGAGAACCTAGGTTCTTATTGGAAAACCTAGGTTCTCATGAGAACCTAGGTTCTCATTTGAAAACCTAGGTTTTCATGAGAACCTAGGTTCTCAGAATGAGAACCTAGGTTCTCATGAGAAACCTAGTTTCTTGGGATTATGCGTCGAACAGCTTGCCATATCCGTGGTTTTCATTTGGGAACCATAGGTTCTCTGAGAACCTAGGTTCTCTGAGAACCTAGGTTTTCAGAAAACCTAGGTTCTCATGAGAACCTAGGTTCTCATTATGAGAACCAAGGTTCTCATAGAACCCAGGTTCTCTTGAGAACCTAGGTTCTTTGAAAAACCTAGGTTCTCTGAGAACCTAGGTTCTCTGAAAACCTAGGTTCTCTGAAAACCTAGGTTCTCTGAGAACCTAGGTTCTTAGAGAACCTAGGTTTTCATAATTACGCGTCGGACGGCGTAAACTTGCTTGTTTGGAATACGGGACACATATTATTCAGGGCGCAGGATCAATGGGGTTCACATATGATTACACACGGGCTGGACAGAATGAAAACACGCTGTTAAGAACTTTATTTTTGCAGATATCTCAAGTTATTGAAATATGTTTGCAATGTCTTTAGCGCATAAGTTTTTCTTGCAGTGTTGCCGATATCTTACTATTGAATAATACATTATTACACATAATCAATAGGGATAAAACTTCATGAGAAACCTAGTTTCTTGGGATTATGCGTCGAACTGCTTGCCATATCCGTGGTTTTCATTTGGGAACCATAGGTTCTCTGAGAACCTAGGTTCTCTGAGAACCTAGGTTTTCAGAAAACCTAGGTTCTCATGAGAACCTAGGTTCTCATTATGAGAACCAAGGTTCTCATAGAACCCAGGTTCTCTTGAGAACCTAGGTTCTTTGAAAAACCTAGGTTCTCTGAGAACCTAGGTTCTCTGAAAACCTAGGTTCTCTGAAAACCTAGGTTCTCTGAGAACCTAGGTTCTTAGAGAACCTAGGTTTTCATAATTACGCGTCGGACGGCGTAAACTTGCTTGTTTGGAATACGGGACACATATTATTCAGGGCGCAGGATCAATGGGGTTCACATATGATTACACACGGGCTGGACAGAATGAAAACACGCCGTTAAGAACTTTATTTTTGCAGATATCTCAAGTTATTGAAATATGTTTGCAATGTCTTTAGCGCATAAGTTTTTCTTGCAGTGTTGCCGATATCTTACTATTGAATAATACATTATTACACATAATCAATAGGGATAAAACTTGTATTTTATACCATAATGATTGCTTCCTACATGTAGGTCACAGACATACTTAAAATAGAAAACTGTACCGTACAGTCGTTTGAGGCCCGAACAAGGGAATTGAATATTTGAAACTCATTTAATGCTGTAACAATATATTATGTAACGATTGATCTGAATTTTTAGTCTCAAAATAATATTTACAATTAAAGATGTATTTCATAAACAGTTCAATTTTTTATTAACGTGTTCAGACCAATGTCGACCGATTACTTTACTAATTTCATTCCTAAATAACACCCATGCACGGAAACATGAACAAGAGGCGGTCACTGACGGCTAATGCCTGTGGTCACAAATATTCAAAAGATAAGTTTCGTAGAATATTACTGAGCATTGTCTGAACATTGTTCAGAAAATGCTCTTGGGGAGAAACATTCACGGTTTCACGCCTATTTCTATTCATGTTACACATATGCCGCCAGCGTGTACCAAGCAATGGGAGACAACTGGAGGTTAATTATGGCACGCGGTTCGACGCATAATCCCAAGAAACTAGGTTTCTCAGAGAACCTAGGTTCTCTGAAAACCTAGGTTCTCTGAGAACCTAGGTTCTCAGAGAACCTAGGTTCTCATGAGAACCTAGGTTATTGAAATCCCAAGAAACCAGGTTTCTCACGAGAACCTAGGTTCTCATGAGAACTTAGGTTCTCATGAGAACCAAGGTTTATGAAATCCCAAGAAACCAGGTTTCTCATGAGAACCTAGGTTCTCATGAAAACCTAGGTTCTCATGAGAACCTAGGTTTCTGATGAGAACCTAGGTTCTCATTTGAAAACCTTGGTTTACGCTTGAGAACCTAGGTTCTCATGAGAAACTAGGTTTTTCATGAGAACCTAGGTTCTCATAGACACATAGAACTTAGGTTCTCATGAGAACCTTAGGGTTCTCATGAGAACCTAGGTTCTCATTCTGAGAACTTAAGTTCTCGTTTGGTATCCTAGGTTTTCAAAAGAACCTAGGTTCTCATTTGAAAACCTAGGTTCTCATGAGAACCTAGGTTCTCATTTGAAAACCTAGGTTCTCATGAGAACCTAGGTTCTCATTCTGAGAACCTAGGTTCTCATTCTGAGAACCTAGGTTCTCATGAGAAACCTAGTTTCTTGGGATTATGCGTCGAACCGCTTGCCATATACATACGTACAGCTCAGAGGGTCAATAGCTGGGAGTTGTATTATTGCAACTAATATAAGCATGAACACTTGATTTGGGGAAATAAATTAAGGGTGTTAGATTCAGTTTGTGGATATATTAACGCTTTAAACATATATACTTGAGTGTTGTCAATGTATTTAGCTAAGAGACATTAATATATTAAATAAGTTTACCTTTACATATCCAATTCACTAACATGCCATTACAGTAAACTGTTTAGTGTGGAAAACATAATAAAGCAGAATATGCACATGAATCTGATTAAACACAGATCCACTTGCATATAAATCAAATCATGTTTGTCTTTTATTTTGCATTTTCGAACGATAATCCTGTAACTGTTAGATGTATTTTTCCTTGCGAGTAGACTGCATTCCAATTTTCAAACACTTGTTCTGTGACATTCAGTTCATACATTTCCCAAAAAATGAGTTTTATTTGTATCTAAAACTTATGCTCCATCGTAGAATGACACGCTCTTTTTATTAATCCATACTAATTATATGATGTCCGTCGTAAATTCGATAGTCATTTGTCCTCGCTGAGCATCGTTATTTCTTTTAATTGTCCGCCGTCTTGGATCACGTAAACAGCATGTGTACAACGAACGTAAACTCGTATATGTCCGACTACTTTCGCAAACCAATAGTTAAGTATGATGTCGTTCGGCCATTTTCACGGAACACCGCCGATCGCGATGCTGGTTATAGACGCTTGCATTACTGTCTATATTGGGGCGTATGAAATTCCAACCATCGGAGCGACCTAGATCGGTCAGGGGCGATAATAATAGACAAGAATATAAATACGCGCATGAATAAATATTGCTGTCGGCTCTTTTATGATCGTCGAAAAAAAAAATAAAAAAAAAATACGTTTTCAGAAATCGCAATAAAATTTTTTGGGTCGGGGGGTAAAAAGTGGGTCGGTCGGTAAAGGGCAAACAAACTCAATTTTAATTTAGGCCTAACAAGAATGGGTGCCCAATCATTTATTAATGTAAACACTATAATCATTATTAAAGACAACATACTGTTACCATATATGCTCCTTAGATCAAAATCTTAAAATTCTGGCTGTGTGGGATATTCCATGAAAGAAAACAATTCATATCTCTCACGAACATGTGTGAAAAATCTTTAACTCTTTACCACTTAGATACAAATTTTCACGCATCTGTAGTCCCTTAGAAAGTTATATTTTATTTAAGACCTTTCTTACTGGATTCGAGTGTTTAAGGCTTCATCTCCAAACCTTAGATACTGATGAGCAGCAAACAGCATAAAACCTGAACAGGCTGCGAGTAAAACTGCACATAGCCATTTTAACTTTGCGTCTAAGGGGGAAAGGGTTTAGTCATTATGCTATATAACTCAAAATAAATAAGGTGCCCCTGGAGCTTGGTTACTTTTTACCTCAGGGGCATGACTTGAACAAATAAGTAGAAGACCACTAGATAATGTTAGACCAAATATATTATTTTATTATTTATATGACCATTATGGTTTAAGAGATTTTTAAAATCTATGTTAATCTCTAGTAATTTAACCCTTTCAGTGCGGGAACCGAATTTTAAAGGCCTGTGCAAACAGTTTGGATCCAGATGAGACGCCACAGAACGTGGCGTCTCATCAGGATCCAAACTGTTTGCTATTCTGATAGTATTCTTTGAAAAAAATCAAAGAAAATGCTAATTTGAGAAATTCAGCAGACGACATTTAAGCAGACGACAAATTTCCCAGCATGCAAAAGGTTAAATATGCAATGGGAAAGAACAATTTGAACTACTTTGCAAGAGGATAATTCCTCCTGTAAAGAATCATTAAAATCTACCCAAGGGTTAAAGGGGCCGTCCAACAAGGGTTAAAGGGGCCATCCAACAGATAAAGCGTCGTATCGACGCGAAACAATATTTTGGGAAACTACAAGGATTGCTTATATAGCTATAAAATACATCCGCTTAAAACATGAGCGTTGATGGTGGAGTGGTCTAGGCGGGAGGCTTTTTACTCCAGGAATCCAGGGGTCAGTGGTTCGAGCCCTATTGAGGTTTACTTTTTTTTCTTTTTTCTTGTTGTTTTTTTTACAAGAGATTTTTAGTTCAAATGTTTAAATTTATCAATATAAAGCATTTAAAGCATTTAATGACAAGCTTCAATACATGCCACAATCTGTTGGACGGCCGCTTTAAGGAGTAGACTGGTCATTCAAATAAAAAGTCAATGCCAGCATGCACTTGTGCAGCGTCAAAGGAAAACATGGTATCCTAACAGCTCACCATGAGCACTATATATAGATGTGATCAGATGAGCTAGAAATAAACAAGAACAAGAGCTGTCTCCATCGGAAGACAAATGCCCCCGAAAAACGCTTGTTCAAAAGCTATACGCAGATTTCGAAACCTTAACACGGACCCTAAACTCAAGGTCAAAGGGGTCAAAATATGTGTGCGTATGGAAAGACCATGTCCATATAAACATGCACACCAAATATGAAGGTTACAAATGAAGCAACATAGAAGTTTTGAGCATTTTTCGAGCGGAAATGCAATTTTTTTATGATTCAAGGGCCGTAACACAGAAGTGCCTCCGTAAATTTGGCTGATTATTAAACTTAACCTAGATTTTATTGTCTTACACATTTTCATGAAGTTTGATGAAGATCCGATGACAATTGCTCGAGTTATTGAGCGGAAACAAGAAAAAAACTCAATTTTTCGCTGATTCAAGGGCCGTAACTCAGGAGTGTCTTGGTCAATTTGGCTGATTATCAAACTTGACCTAAATCTCATGAACTAACACATTTTCATGAAGTGTGGCGAAGATCTTATGACATATGCTTGAGTTATTGAGCGGAAACGAGAAAAAACGCCATTTTTCGATGATTCAAGGGCCGTAACTCAAAAGTGTCTGAGTCAATTTGGCCGAATATCAAACTTGACCTAGATATTAATGCCTTACACATTTTCATGAAGTTTGGTGAAGATCCTATGAAATTTGCTTGAGTTATTGAGCGGAAACAAGAAAAAAACAAATTTTACGATGATTCAAGGGCCGTAACTCAAGAGTGTCTGGGTCAATTTGGCCGATTATCGAAGTTTTGTGAAGATCAGATGACAATTGCTTGACTTATTGAGCGAAAAATAATCCTGACAGACTAACTGACTGACTGACTGACAGATAGACGGTGCCATTTTAATATGCCCCCAGAACCTATGTTCTGGGGGCATAAAAATGTGTTTGTCAGAAACACTATGTCCCCCTCTTTGCCGCTTTGATTTTTTTTTTTTTCACCACTCAAAATGTGTGGCTCCATGAGATACACATGCATGCCAAATATCAAGTTGGTATCTTCAATATTGCCAAAGCATTCATAAAATGACCAATTTTGGCCACATATACTTGACCTCTGACCTTGACCTTTCACCACTCAAAATGTGCGGCTCCATGAGATACACATGCATGCCAAATATCAAGTTGGTATCTTCAATATTGCCAAAGTATTCATAAAATGAGCGATTTTGGCCACATATATTTGACCTCTGACCTTGAAGGATGACCTTGACCTTTCACCACTCAAAATGTGCAGCTCCATGAGATACACATGCATGCCAAATATCAAGTTGCTATCTTCAATATTGCAAAAGTATTCATAAAATGAGCGATTTTGGCCACATATATTTGACCTCTGACCTTGAAGGATGACCTTGAACTTGACCTTTCACCACTCAAAATGTGCAGCTTCATGAGATACACATGCATGCCAAATATCAAGTTGCTATCTTGAATATTGAAAAAGTTATTGCAAATGTTAAAGTTGGAGCAAAAAGACAAACAGACCAACGTACAGACCAACAGACAGGGCAAAAACAATATGTCCCCTACTATAGTGGGTTGGGGACATAAAAAGTAAAATCAGGTAATGTTATTTGTGCAAATTTAAGGAAACCTTTAAGATAAATTTGTGTTCTGCTACAGTGAAAGTGCTAAATACATATTATATAAAGACAAATTGAACAATATCTCTTTGACTGAAAAGGCATTTCAATTATTGCTAGCAAAAGGCCTGATTTCTGGCCAACTAGCAAGAAGTAAACGACCATAATTTGACAGTCTAATACAAAACAGTTCTCCACAACAGATAAATTCTCCTAATACTTAAGAAGTTGTATTTAAACAGTGAAGCCTTACTTTCAGCCTGCCCAGCCAAGAAAGCTAAATCAACACAACTTATCTTAAACAATATTTACAAATGATACTAAATTAAACATGGTCATGAAAAATGAATGGAAAAACTTTGGCCCACAGTTTTTTGTATTTTTTCTTTTTGGTAAGTGTCCGATAACGTAATCAGGCAGACTTTAATGAACTTGCGCATTCTTGTGCCTTTTCGTCAAGTGCTTGTTTAACAATTACCAACGACCCCCCATTTTTTCAGCGGTGTCATCCATGCATAGGGGGCCACCCAATCAAGGAATCTTAAGAGCAGAATTATACTGGTGATAAGCAGCAATCAAGTGCACATTGTTCACAGATTTCGGCTTATTACCGATTTGCCTACAGCTTTCATTTGAATACAAGCTTGCCATAATAGTAAGATAATGAACAGACTGATGGGCTGTGATATGAACTTTCAGAGCCCTCGTTTGGCCGTTTTTGGGGACGAAATTCTGCCCCATTTCCCCCTTAAAATAGTTTACTTTTTTCCCCTATTTCAGCAAATAATCCCCCCCTTCAAATTTATTTTTATTATTATTATTTTATTTTATTTTACTTTTGTACCTTTTTTGCCAGCTGGTAGCGTGCTATTAACCTTTGATCAAATGTATTTTTATGTAAATTACATTAAAACATAGCAATTTTAAGTGATGAATGGTTGGTGAAAAGATCTTCTAAAATTCCCCTTTTCGCCCAAAACAACATGAAATTCCCCGCCTCTAAGGGCCCCGGCCGGACCTAATCTCCCAAGTGTAGCAAGTTCCAAGGGCCCTGACTTTTGTTTTCATTCCAGTCTCAGCTACAATAAATAACACTTGCTCTTAACCTCAAATGAAAAATGCAGAATGATTTACCAAATATAACTTTTTTACCAGACTCTTTTCTTAACTGGATCATTAATCAGTGGATATGCTTTTTGCAAGAAAAATAAAATATACAAAAGTATCAATAACAACATGAATTTATTAAATGTGTTCATCATGTTCCAACTTCATCCAAAATTTCTAATGAAGGAATCAAGCATTCTCAGAACTATATATGATTTTTATCGCCAAAATAGTGTAACCACAAAAGCTTTGAACATGTATGAGTCGACCAACTTCGACTCATGAGACGATTTTTTAGTCAACTCTAAAATGTTACTTAGATGAGCTCACATCAGGTGTATTTTTTTTGTTCAAAATAAGGGCCTGTATGAGGACCCATTCCAAATGGAACAAGAGCTGTCTCCATCGGAAGACATATGCCCCCCAAAAAACGCTTTTTCGAAACCTATACGCAGATTTCGAAAACCTAAACGCGGACCCTAAGTTCAAGTTCAAGGTCAAAGGGGTCAAAATTTGTGCGCGTATGGAAAGGCTTTGTCCATATACACATGCATACCAAATATGAAGGTTACATCTGCATCAACATAGAAATTATGAGCATTTTTCGAAACCTAAACGTAAAAGTGCGACGGACAGATAGACTGACGGACAGTGCGACTGCTATATGCCATCCTTCCGAGGCATAAAACAAGAGCTGTCAGAGGACAACGGGCTCGACTATTTGAGTGCTTGACAGTATAACATAAGCCATCATGGGGAAATTGTTCATATTCAATAATTTATTAGACGATCTTTCAAAAAACAAAAAAAGGGAAAAAAATATTTTTTGTGGGGGGGGGGGGGTAGGGGTTGAGAGGGGGGGGGGAGGTTTAATGTGGGGTGTGGTCATTTATTAGACGATCTTTCAAAAATAAAAAAAGGAAAAAAAATATTCTTTTGGGGGGGGGCAGCTCTATGAGATACACATGCATGCAAAATATCAAGTTGCTATCTTCAATATTGCAAAAGTATTCATAAAATGAGCGATTTTGGCCACATATATTTGACCTCTGACTTTGAAGGATGACCTTGACCTTTCACCACTCAAAATGTGCAGCTCCATGAGATACACATGCATGCCAAATATCAAGTTGCTATATTCAATATAGCAAAAGTTATTGCAAAATGTTAAAGTTGGCGCAAACAGACCAACCAACAGACAGGGCAAAAACATGATATGTCCCCCACTACTATAGTGGGGGACATAAAAATCGAAGAAAATGCTCATTTAAGAAATTCATCAGACGACATTTTAGCAGATGACAAATTTCCCAGCATGCAAAAGGTTAACATGCATCAACACTTGATAGTGTATAGTTTTTAACATTGAGCCCTCCTTGTATTGAAGAGATAGGCTGATCAAATTCTGCCTTCTGTCTTCTCCTTTAAGAGATAAGGTTTAATTGTCCATGTTATTCAAACAAAAACAATAGCCCATATCAATGTTCAATTATTATACCTTACAAAGTATCCATTTACAGAAAATGTTCAGCAGTAAAATAATCTAAATCAATATGTTTATAATCATAGTAAGTTGTACTGTTAACCACGAACTGAAAATGTTAAAATTCAATTACAACGTAAATGGAAATGGTTCATTAGATTTAATTGTTGAGTACATGTACATAAGGAGTACTCCAGTGTAGGTCACAATGGTGTCAAGTAACTCAACAAAACAATACCCAAAAAACAAAAGTATAAACTTTGTGCACTGATCAATATAATTAATAACTTCAAAATTTCTTCCTTTTCACATAAGCAAAATCAGCAATTTTACATTGTTGCATGAATATTGGAAAATATATGTGGCCTCTAAAGTGTTAACAAGGTAAATGTTGACAACGGACAAAGCATGACTGACAAAAGGCCATCACAAAAGCTCACCATGAGCTTGTGCTCAGGCAAGGCTTTTTTCTTAATTTGGGGAAAGGGCATGGCCTTCGATTTTGGGAGAAATATAACTGACAAAAATGAGAAAGTGGAAAAAAAATCCTTAAGTAGGCTTGAAATTTGGGTCAAAGTGCAGCATTTAAAAACAAGGGCTGTTTGTAAAACATGCATGCCCCCCATATGGGCTCTCCTTTGTAGTGAGAGCCATCGTGTATATATGTTTTTTGTCACTGTGACCTTGACCTTTGACCTAGTGACCTGAAAATCAATAGGGGTCATCTGCCAGTCATGATCAATGTACCAATGAAGTTTCATGATCCTAGCCATAAGCATTATTGAGTTATCATCCGGACACCATTTTACTATTTCGGGTCACCGTGACCTTGACCTTTGACCTAGTGACCTGAAAATCAATAGGGGTCATCTGCGAGTCATGATCATTCTACCTATCAAGTTTCATGATCCTAGGAATAAGCGTTCTTCAGTTATCATCCGGAAACCATTTTACTATTTCGGGTCATCGTGACCTTGACCTTTGATCTAGTGACCTGAAAATCAATAGGGGTCATCTGGGAGTCATGATCAATCTACCTATCAAGTTTCATGATCCTAGGCTTAAGCGTTCTTGAGTTATCATCCGGAAACCATTTTACTATTTCGGGTCACTGTGACCTTGACCTTTGACCTAGTGACCTCACAATCAATAGGGGTCCTCTGCAAGTCCTGATCAATATACCTATCAAGTTTCATGATCCTAGGCCTAAGCGTTCTTGAGTTATCATCTGGAAACCATTTTACTATTTCGGGTCACTGTGACCTTGACCTTTGACCTAGTGACCTGAAAATCAATAGGGGTCATCTGCGAGTCATGATCAATCTACCTATCAAGTTTCATGATCCTAGGCCCAAGCGTTCTTGAGTTATCGTCTGACAACCACCTGGTGGACGGACCGACAGACCGACATGAGCAAAGCAATATACCCCCTCTTCTTCGAAGGGGGGCATAAAAATATTCTTAAGGAAAAGGGGCCTTTTTCTTGGGGAAAGGGGCCTTTATGAGGCCGTAGCTGAAGAAAAAGCCCTGGCTCAGGTGAGCTAAAACAGAGTTACTTCAATATACCCCATCCCTGTTGGGGAATAACAAGGTCCACAACTTTCCGTTGTATAATAAAATTCATTTTCCACTTAAACAACAATTCTTCACTCACCTGGGTCTAGATTTTTAATCCCTTTGAATTTCCGCGAGCGTCCAGATTCGCTATCCGAATGTGATGCATCTGATATCCGCCCATCCATCTCTGGCGATTCCGAAACAAGATCGAGAAATTGTGACTTTGGGTCTGCACCAGATTTCCTATTTGATCCTGATCTGCTACTGAATGCAGTTTTCTGATTGGTCGCCCCAGGTACGGTCACACTCACATGGGTCAATCCTCGATCATCACTGGAGAGTGCATGTAAATTTCGTGTCAAATTGTTATTAAGAAAATTAATCTCTGTTTCCCTTATGTCCCGTGAATTTGTCAAAGTGGATTGTTCCTCGCTACTGTCCAAGTGATAGCCATTGTTCACTGTGTTATGATTGCTTCGCACATGGACATGGTCTGAAAACTCCACATGTCTGTTGCCTGTCACTTTGTTTCTAAGGCTATGACCTTGGTCAAGATTGTCATGGTTACCATATTTCTTCTCTTGTAGTTGCAGCGACTGTGGTTTTACTCTTGTGTTGGCGGCTTTATGCTCTTGTTTTCTTGTAGACGACTTCTTCCTGATTTCCTTGAGTTCATCTTGGTCTTCACTGTACTTGTCCTCTGAAAATAGTATTCAATATGAGCATCACTTTGGAAAAACAGGGCTTTATGCAAAGTGTGCTCCCATATTAGCCTTAGCAGTCCACTCAGGGCTCCCATATTAGCCTTGGCAGTCCACTCAGGGCTCCCATATTAGCCTTAGCAGTCCACTCAGGGCTCCCATATTAGCCTTAGCAGTCCACTCAGGGCTCCCATATTAGCCTTAGCAGTCCACTCAGGAATGTGCTCCCATATTAGCCTTAGCAGTCCACTCAGGGCTCCCATATTAGCCTTAGCAGTCCACTCAGGCTAATCAGGGATGACACTTTCCACCTGCACACAAGAACATACATGCATATACAAACATATGACCTGGGGACTCAACCTCTGATCCATGGAGTACATACAAGTCCTGTGGACTGAACCTCTGACCCATGGAATACATACAAGTCCTGTGGACTGAACCACTGATCCATGGAATGCACACAAGACCTGTGGACTGAACATCTGATCCTTAGAATGCATACAAGTCCTTTCGACTGAACCTCTGACCCTTAGAATGCACACAAGTCCTGTGGACTGAACATCTGATCCTTAGAATGCACACAAGTCCTGTGGACTGAACCACTGATCCATGGAATGCACACAAGCCCTGTGGACTGAACCTCTGATCCATAGAATGCACACAAGTCCTGTGGACTGAACCTCTGATCCATAGAATGCACACAAGCCCAGTGGACTGAACCACTGATCCATGGAATGAAATCAAGTCCTGTGGACTGAACCTCTGATCCATAGAATGCACACAAGCCCTGTGGACTGAACCTATGCTTCATGGAATGCACACAAGACATGTGGACTGAACATCTGATCCATGGAATGCATAAAAGGCATGTGGACTGAACAAATTCTATTCCATTGAATGCACACAAGTCCTGTGGACTGAACCACTGATCCATGGAATGCTCACAGGTCCTGTGGACTGGACCACTGATCCATGGAATGCACACAAGTCCTGTGGACCACAGGACAACTGACCAGTGGAAAGCACACAAGCCCTGTGGACTGGACCACTGACCGGAGGAAAGCACACAAGTCCTGTGGACTGAACCACTGACCAGTGGAAAGCACAGAGGTCCTGTGGACTGAACCACTGACCAGTGGAAAGCACACAAGACAGGTGGACTAAAAACACACAGTGGATTGAATGAAAGGTCACAACAGTTCTTGAAGCCCTTAATTGTGTTGCATCACCCTCTAAAGTAAGAATAAAATCATAAGTCACTTTTTGTCCATACTTTTTATTTTGACAAAACACTACTTGTTTTTGAATATCTTCCTTACATTTCACAATTTAAGTTAAGTTTTGTGTCTGTCAATTATTGAAATTCATGCAAAAAAAATATTGCAACTTTGCAGAAGAAAGCATTAGAAAACCAATTATTCGTAATTGTTGATATAAAACCAATTATTCTTAATGGTTGAAAAACATTCCATGGTAGGTTAAAATTGCACAATAGTTAAGATTAATCATGGTTCCTAATCCCTGGACAATGTCCAATATTTATGTCACTAATTGGCTTAGTAAATGGGAAATTAAACCTCAGTTTTCAAACACACATATTTTTTCAAACAGAATCATATTACTTTGCTGACAAGGGAAAACATTCAGTTTCTGGTGCATTTGATTTAATGTTGTTTACTTCATTTTCAATTCAACTTATCAAAAAAGTTTTGTTCAGTCTAGTTATATGCATATAGCATGGAAATCAAATGTCACAGTAAACCAAAAATAAAGTGGCTTAACATGATAAATAACAAGTGCAGTCAATTGGTTCTCTATTATTTTAATTTAATATTTTTATTGTTCATTCATAAGTTATATTTTTACTGACACAGCAAAGTCTTTGTGGACGTGTACCATAATACAAAATGCCTTCGAAATAATAAATTGCAGGTTAGTTATTGTTAAACTGTTCAGAAATAAAGTGGTGTTAACAAAATAGTGTGTGTAAATTATAATTCCTACACAACAGTGTAGTGACATATTATCAATGAGCACCATTATTACAAAATTTATTGTTAATAAATTGTTCTGGCATTGAGAAAAGTACAAACATTCTTACACTGACTGATCCAATATAGGTAATAAATAATGCTTACAAAATGTGAATTTGCCCTTGAAAGGCATAGGTGGCACATTAGAGGAGAAAAAACGTATGGGAATTATTTGTTTCGCTACACTTAAATACAATTACTCGGGTATCATATGACATTTAAATGATTACAAAACGTGAGATACAGCTTTTTTCAATGCGTACAGGAAAGTGTAATCAAAATGAATTTAAAATACGGTGATTAATAAACATCAATAATAATGTATATGTCACAAAAAACAAATTGCCTACTAACAAGGTTTGTAACGTTGGTTCATGCAACAGAAAGAAAAAAAGAATTAATGATCAGATGTCATAAAATTGTGAAAATATGGAGAATTCAGAAAACTATTTAATTAAGCCTATTAAATTTAATGTAGTAAGCGAGTGATATGGTGAAAAATTGGACAGGGTCTTTTTTCCCTCTATATGTCGTTCAAATTGTTGGCAACAAAAGCAATTGTATTGGCATTTAAGGAAAATAATTATTAATTAGGGAAAAACGTATATTGAAAAACAACTTAATGACAGCTTGAACTAAGTATTTGTGTACAGCAAAAGTATAATTTTTAACAGCCTTAACCTCCTAATGTTAATCTAAATGCAGTGCTTTTTTCTATTCAATGTCGGTGCCACGTACCCAATAGATAAAAGTATATAGTTTTCCATAATAGGCATACAAATTCCCAATTGAAGGTTTAAAAAATAAATATATTTTTTTTTTTACATCTCAATATTTTGTTTATCTTTAATCCAGCTCTATTAGTTTAATCTTAGTAAATATAATATTGAAAACACTTTTATTCTCAATGTTTAAGCATTTGTTAGCAAAACAACAACACTAATTTCCCAATTTTTAAAGTCAAAATACTGCAATTTTGCCCAATCCAAAGGGACCTGGCCCCATTCCAAAAATAGTGAAAAACACAATCAAATGTTAATATTAATAATTGTAAGTGATATATAGCTTTTAGCAAATATCTGAACCCTATTAATTTGTCCACCAGAGGGCAATACCTCTCGCAGTCAAAATCAATTTGAAGGTACTTAAAGTCAGAAAGTTTGCTTATTAAATTCAACATTTGTCATTCAAAGAAGACTGTTTACATTTATTCTTAACCCACAATAATTATTGAATTTAAATAGCGTTACTAAAAATACTCTCAAAAATACAAACTTGACAGCTAAAACCCATTATTAGGTCTATCAATGTTGAATTTAAACCTGAATGACAATTAAAGCCTCAAATGCTATAAAATAGAAATGCTGCCATTTTCAAACAGTAAAAAATGATTGAACCAAATACTTCAATAGCATTTAAACCCTTGATAAATAAAGAAAAAATATCCATCATAAAACTTCGCCTTGCATTTGAATATTATTGCATATGAGTTCAATTCACACTTCAAAATTGGGTGCAATAAATTTACAATGTCAATACAATCCTGTATCTGTGAAGTATAATTTAATGCAAACCTTTCAAATTGGACGAAATCTCTGTGAATTTAATAGATAATAGTTGAATATTTATTTCTGTATTATTAATCAAGAAATGCAAACCATTGCAATTGGCAATTGGGTGAAAATTACGTGAATTTGTGGACAATATATGTGCACCATTAGATCGCGGTGGTGTAGTGGATGAGGTGTCCGCCTAGCGATCGGGAGTTTGTGGGTTCGCTTCCCACTCGGGGAGCATTCTCATTATCTCCTCCATAGACACCTAGTACTGGTTCTTCCCAGGAAACGGACTCGATAATGTCCCTCTGCCTATAATGCTCTAAAGGGCGCTTGGCAGTATATATAGATAGATAGATAGATAGATAGATTATGAACTAACAGAGTATTAAATATTGTTTGTGAATGTTTCTTTAAAAGATTAAAAATTGTGCAGATGAAATGAGTATAATAAGCAAGTTGATTGAAATAAATCATGCATAAATTTCAGATAAGTAAATGTGCAATATATATACTATATCCCCATTATATTTCAGCATAGATAGTGTCCAAACAAAACTTTCTGTTATTATTTGATGAATGTGAATATTTAAAATAGACTTTACAAGTGTCTGGAACAAGTAAGTTACCTTCTGCACCTTAAGGATCTGGATTAGATCTAATTCCTTTACTTAAATCAGAACCTCACCACACTAAATATCACTCAAAATCCATGCACTTAACTATACTTTTTGAAAGGTAAAATCCAGAAATAAGACCACAACGTGCAAACTCATTGTTTATCAATAACACCAACACTGTCGCTTCTTGCTTTTCAAAACACATTTATGAGTCTTTAATCTTATTACATCCAGAAGTTAAGCAAATATATCCTATATTTGTGTGTGAGGTTTGTATGCATATGCTTATGCTATATATCACCAGCCAGGGTATTTGGGACACAACGATTATTGAACACTGATCCACTCCATTCAAAGGTCAACCATATTTGACAGTCATAAATGGATTGGAGGTACATGGCAAGTAAACACATGAAGGCTATAGCCAACTCTTCCGAACCAAATCATACAGGTGAACAATCAATTTCTGAACATAAAACCGTGCACTTTGGAATACATTGTTAATGCCTCAGTAAACAATCCTCAGTAAACAATCCATAGCTAATATATTATCATTGCGTATTTTAAATTCGTCAAATTTAATACTACCTGTTTTTTGTTTCAGTCCTGTTATTATTCTCACAGCCACAATAAAATACATCAGTAATGACTTATAGGTTGAAACATTAAATCATTAAAATGTCATTAGCAAAATAACTTCAGACAAAAGAATTTCTATACTTGGACAAAACTTTATAATAAGTACATCAAACATGCTGCTCTTTTTTGGAAATAAGGGTTTTTAATGTTACAGACCATATTTTGCAAATCAATATGTGGTTAGAAGCCTTAGGTACAGTATGGAAGACAACCCCACTGCCTGTTGCAGCAGACAACAAATGTCATTCTCCTAGCAGAGTTGTCGTTTGTGCCTCAACATAAATGTAAATGTGATGAACCGCTGTGTATTGGTACACTGCAATGGGTTTATATGACTCATAGCATTTAACAGCTTGTAAAACAAGATTGGCCAGTCTGGTGTTTATCATTAAAATCTGGACATATTGGCTGCTTTCAGGGAAAACATGGCTTAATGCATTTCACATAAGATAAGCCTGTGCAAACTGATTAGCCTGTGTAATGCGCACAAGCTAATCAAGAACGACATTTTACAACAGCGAACACTTACAATGCTTTCTGCGCTTTGATAAGAAGGTGGTACTGGTCAAAAGCGGAATAAAACAGTAACAGAGCAGCTGCAGATTTCTGGACATTTGTATAATTAATTTTTAGAAAACAAATTGATTGCATTCCATGGATAGGCTTTATTCTAGCCTAATCAGTAAAAGAAAAGGTAGTCAATGAAAATGCTATCATGTTATCACATGCTTTTGATGCAAATATAAAATAATTGGAGGTATTATGGTTGTATTTCAATATTAACCCTTTCAGCACTGGAACCGAATTATGAAGGCCTTTGCAAACAGTTTGGATCCAGATGAGACACAACAGAACGTGGCATCTCATCAGGATCCAAACTGATTGCCATTCTGATAGTGTCTTCTTTGAAAAAAAAATCAAAGAAAATGCTAATTTTAGAAATTCAGCAGACAACATTTTAGCAGACCACAAATTTCCCAGCATGCAAAGGGTTAACATGGTATACATGAAGCATTTGATAAAACAATAATTTACAACACAATAATGGTGTTCATTCACACATGGGTTGTTCAATGAAATCTTTATTAACCCAGGGGGCCAACTTGTACTGTACATTAACACATGGGTTGTTCAATGAAATCCATACTTACCAAGGCGGCTAACTTTTCTTGAATTCTGTGTCTTGGACTTCAGATAGGCAGATCTTCCATAGTTGTCAACAAGCACCTAGAAACAAACAGTGGACACAGCTTTAACCCTTTACCACTTAGAAACGTATTAAACTCTTCATCACTTAGATGCCTATTTAACCACTTTGATACATATCCTACCCTTTACCACTTAAATTTAAATAAGTATTTAACCCTTTTCTGCTTAAATATGTATTTAACCCTTTACCACTTAGATATGTTTTTAACCCTTTACCCCTTAAATATGTATTTAACCCTTTACCGCTAAAATATGTATTTAACCCTTTTCTGCTTAAATATGTATTTAACCCTTTACCACTTAGATATGTTTTTAACCCTTTACCGCTTAAATATGTATTTAACCCTTTACCGCTAAAATATGTATTTAACCCTTTACCGCTTAAATATGTATTAAACCCTTTACCACTTAGATATGTATTTAACCCTTTACCGCTTAAATATGTATTTAACCCTTTACCACTTAGATATGTATTTAACCCTTTACCGCTTAAATATGTATTTAACCCTTTACCACTTAGATATGTATTTAACTCTTTACCACTTAGATATGTATTTAACCCTTTACCGCTTAAATATGTATTTAACCCTTTATCACTTATAAATGTATTTAACCCTTTACCGCTTAAATATGTATTTAACCCTTTACCACTTATATAGATATGTATTTAACCCTTTACCACTTAGATATGTATTTAACCCTTTACCGCTTAAATATGTATTTAACCCTTTACCACTTATATATGTATTTAACCCTTTACCACTTAGATTAGTATTTTCACGCATTTGTAGTCCCAAAGAAAGGTAATTTTCATTAGAGACCTTTCTTACCAGATTCAAGTTTAAAAGGCTTCATTTCCAAACCTTAGATACTGATGAGCAACAAACAGCATAAAACCTGAACATACTGCAAGTTACTCGCAGACTGTTCTGGTTTTATGTTGTTTGCACATAGCCATTTTCACTTTGCTTCTGATTGGTAAAGGGTCAACAAAAACATGTCAACTTCACTAATGCCAACATGACATATGTTTGGACACAGCCAAAGCCACCTGCAGTCAGTAAAATAGGAGTTGCTTGGATGGGTTAGGGGAGAATCACTGTGATGACCAAATGATGGCTAAAAAATCCCAATTGAAGATTTCCCAAAAAAAATTAACAGTTAATTAATTTATCTAAATAATCTATTAGCCTCGGTGACCTTGACCCCAATGACCTCAAACCTCATCAAAAAGGTAGAGGTCCATGCAAGGTACCTACTCACCAAATATGTAAGAGATCGGTAAAATATTGAAGGCGCTATGAGAAACTGTAACAAAAGTGTGACGGAAGGAAGTAATGAAGAAAGGAAGGACAAACAGGCAACTATATGCTCCCCAAATATATTTTCGGGGAGCAATTAAAAATCACTGTCTATTTTCATCTCCAGTATTCTTCATTGTTCATTAGAACTGTATACTTCCTAGATGGATGCTAAACAATTGGCTGTATATTAAAACACAACACAATAAATGAACTCATCTATTTTTCAAAAATGATCTGCTATAAGTGAATATTTAACAAGGGACAAAATTGTCACAAAACCAGGTTTTCATTGTGAAAAAAAAATCTGATAAAGGGAGAAAACTCAAACTGAACTTTTGAAATGACCAAAAAAAATTAACCCCCTTTGTAAGTTTTTTTTTTTTTTTTTAATCTATTTTTAGTCGTGGCGACCTTGACATTGGAGATATTGACGTGATTCTTTCGTGGGACACACCGTCCCATGATGGTGAACAAATGTGCCAAATGATTTTAAAATCTCACAATGAATGACATAGTTATGGCCAGGACAAGCTCATTTATGGCCATTTTTGACCTTTGAACTCAAAGTGTGACCTTGACCTTGGAGATATCGACGTAATTATTTCGCGCGACACACCGTCCAATGATGGTGAACAAATGTGCCAAATGATTTTAAAATCTGACGATGAACGACATAGTTATGGCTCGGACAAGCTCATTTATGGCCATTTTTGACCTTTGAACTCAAAGTGTGACCTTGACCTTGGAGATATCGACGTAATTATTTCGCGCGACACACCGTCCAATGATGGTGAACAAATGTGCCAAATGATTTTAAAATCTGACAATGAACGACATAGTTATGGCCCGGACAAGCTTATTCCGCCAGCCCGCCAGCCAGCCAGCCCGCCAGCCAGCCAGCCAGCCCGCCCGCATTCGCCAATCTAATAACCAGTTTTTTCCTTCGGAAAACCTGGTTAATAAAAACAATACATAAAAAGTCTCCTAAAATGTATTTAATAATAATCAACATGAACCATGCAAAACAGTTGACTAAATTCACCCAAATTTAAAAATAGTATCTGACCAATCAATATGGCAAAAATTCTAGTAATAACAATACAAAGTTATGCATCATTATACATGTGCCAATCCATTAAAAACAAGGCTATTGTCAAGCAATATGGTCCCCTACCGGCTCCACCATTGTCAGAAATTCCACCATTTTCAGAATTAATTTTTTTGGTTGCCATAGCAACCACAATTTTTGACGTAGGAACAAAATGAAATGACGTGCATAATGTCCATATTGCAATCTATTCATGTTGCAAGTTTCATGAAAAAATATTAAGAACTTTCAAAGTTATCGCAGGATCCAGAAAAGTGAGCAGGATCCACATTTTCAGCAGTATTTCTAGTCTATTTGTTGCCATAGCAACCAGAATTCTTTACGTAGGAACAAAATGAAATCATGTGCATAATCTCCATATTGCCATTTGTCCATGTTTCAAGTTTCATGAAAAAATATGAAGAACTTTCAAATTTATCGCAGGATCCAGAAAAGTGTGACAGACTGACGGACCGACAGACTGACTCACAGACAGACCGACGGACTGACGGACAGACGGACAGACGGACAGACAGACACACAGAGCAAAAACCATTAGTCCCCTCCGGTGAAACCGGTAGGGGACAATAACCATCTGGAACCTTCATAACATAAGAATTATAGGAGCCTAGTAACGAACCAGTCACTTTTACATGGGAAATGCATTAATTCTGACATGCCAGTCTGCAATTGATATCAACAACTAGCTAACAAATATTCTTTAAAAGGAAGTTATTTGTCGTTTTTTTACATTTGTCAGTGCTGTCAAAAATAATCATTGGATGGGCAATTATTAGATCCACAGACAGTGTCACAGTATGACCACCTTCAATATTAAATAGCTGAAAAGATTCTTTTTCATCTGCACTTTCTCTTCCATTTTTTACTTTTGGTCTCTAATTATGCATGTTCTTCACTTGATGAGTTTCTAACAAAAAATATAATTATCTTGTCATATTGTCAAATTGACATTATTCATACTCACCAATGTAAAATTCCACTAGACAACTTCCACTGGCAACTCAAAGTTTGCTCAGGGCTAAAAAGGGATCTGAAATACCTGCCCATTCCTTCTGCCCCATTTTTAGATCAATCAGCACCTTTTTTTTTACCCTTTATCACTTAGATACGTATTTTCACGCATTTGTAGGCCCTTAGAAAGTTACGTTTAATAAAAGACCTTTCTTACTAGATTCAAGTTTTTAAGGCTTCATTTCCAAACCTTAGATTACTTAGGAGCAGTAACCAGCATAAAACCTGCTGTTTGCACATTTATTATTTCCACTTTGGCTCTGAGTGGGAAAGGGTTGAACAGTTTCTTGTCTGGAAGCAAGGTTATTCCACTTTGTTCATTTATGTGCAAGTAGAGGGAATATATGGTAATATTTTTATTGACAGCTTTTAGTTCCCCTAAGAATATCAATTTGTGTTGATATTCACAATTGTTTTGGACAAAAAGCATGTAATTTGGTATAATGGCAACTGTGAAACTGGGGGCCACTACAAAGTAACTAAGTAACAAGTAAGGGCGACCTGATTTTGTCAACTAGTTACAATGGTAGCCCTGCAGAGCAGAGTGGATTTTAAGACATTTTTACGACCCTGTCGGATACTGGTACTATAATAGACCTAGATATTACATGCAATATTTTAACCCTTTCACCCATAAGAAGCTAAGTGAAAATGGCTTTTGCAACCAGTTTAAAACCAGAACAGCCTGCGAGTAACTTGCAGTCTGTTTAGGTTGTATGCTGTTTGCTGCTCATCAGTATCATTCTTATAGTTGAAGCCTTTAAAACTTGAATCTAGTAAGAAAGGTCTTATGTTTAATCATATTTAACTTTCTAAGGGACTACAAATGCATAAACAAATGTATCTAAGGGTAAAGGGTTAAGCATTGCTTCACAAGGTCCAGGATTTGATAGGAAGGCAAATAAAGCAATATATGTCCCCTTCCGGCTCCACCATTGTCAGATATTCCACAATTGTCAGAATTTTTATATATATATATTTGTTGCCATAGCAACCAGAATTTTTGACGTACATGTAGGAACAAAATGACGTGCATAATGTCCATATTGCCATATATCCATGTTTCAAGTTTCATGAAAAAATATGAAGAACTTTAAAAGTTATCGCAGGATCCAGAAAACCACCATTTTCAACAGTATTTCTAGTCTTTTTGTTGCCATAGCAACCAGAATTTTTGACGTAGGAACAAATTGAAATGACGTGCATAATGTCCATATTTTTATCTATCCATGTTTCAAGTTTCATGACAAAATATTAAGAATTTTTAAAGTTATAGCAGGATCCAGAAAAGTGTGACAGACTCACGGACTGACGAAAACCCAGAGCGCAAACCATAAGTCCCCTCCGGTTAAACCGTTAGGGAACAAAAATATGTCTCCTTATGTGTTGCTATAATTTAAAAAATCTGCAAACAAGTCTTTCTAAAAAAGATCTGTTTCATTTATTGCAAACATTATCAATCCTTCCAGCTATTCAATTGGAAACCACTATATTATAGATTTTTAATACGATCATAAATAAATAATGTCACTTTTTCCAATCAGGATAAATCAAAACATTAATAAAACTTGACTCTGAAAACACAGAACTGAACCAATAGTTTGATACTCAGTAATTTTGTCCCACTTAACAAGGCATGTATTTATTCAAGGAAGTTAAATGGGACTAATACTTAATACCAAATATTTCCAGAAGAAAGCCGAAAGTGCAATTATAGGCATTTAGTGCAATTATAGGCATTTAGTGCAATTATAGGCATTTCTTGGTGCAAGGATGAACATGCTTAAGGAAACGCTTCAAGTTTTCTGTCAAAACGCATTATCATTTCACTTAATAAATTGACATATAAACACCATTAGGCAAAACTTCAAAGCATACAAATATTATGAGCAAAAGTTCCAAAACAGGCCAGGACATTTAGACCTTCACTTTTCAAAAGAACTCCTCCTTCAAATTTGAATGTTTAAATCGTTAATATTGATAAACAGATTTTGATAAAGAAAGTCATATTTGTTTGTGTTGCTGATTATATTTTAATGTAATATAAAGCTTTATTTTATTTATGGGAAATCACATGATTCTTATATGACCAATCTAGCTATTGTGGCATGTTCAATGTCGCAAATTTTTCATCCATGTTCTGATATTATGCCATTAATAGTGAAAGTGGGTGTCACAAAAATGTACCCATATCCCTTTACCACTTAGATATGCATTTTGATGCATTTGTAGTCCCTCACAAAGTTAAATTTAAATCAGTGCTCCAGCTAAGCCTAAATTGAAAGGCGCCCTGCCCTTCGGAACCTCCGCCCTGCCCTCCCTAGGCCCCCCCCCTGCCCTTAAAAAAAATATACATATTTTTTTTCACATATGATAATAAAAAAAAATATCTTATTACATTGAAATAAATTTATTCCTCATCGTAGAAAATATATTTGAATGGTTTAATAATAATGGGAATAATATATCCTAACAATTATTAATAACATGTAAATTAACATGCAACAGGAAGCATTCCAGAAACATCCGCATGCTCGAAAGTGCCCTTCTGACAAAGTACTGCGTGTCAAAAGTGCCCTTTTGACAAAAAAGCTCAACCTGCATTCCCTTTTCAAATCCTAGCTGGAGCACTGATAAATAAATACCTTCCTTACTCATTCAAATTAAAGGCTTTATTTCCAACCCTTAGAATGATACTGATCAGCAGCAAACAGCATAAAACCTGAACAGACTGCAAGTAACTTGCAGGCTGTTCTGGTTTTATGTTGTTTGCATAAGCCATTTTCACTCTGCTTCTCATGAAGGAAAGGGTAAACAGTGAAAGTGGGGGTCACAAAAATGTACTGATATCTCACCTTTAACAGATCAGTGCCTTATCAATGACACCACTTGCAGATCAATAAAATATCTGACATTGTGATATTTGCACAGGAATGCCTTATGTGTCTTCACATCTCTCCCATTGGAGAATTCGGCAAATAGTTTCAAGTGTGATGTTTTCTCAAGAAGCATGATTAAAAAATTTAGCTTCTTGTTAAAAGTAGACAAGAATCTCAGAACTATGTAACCTGTTGTAGTAAAACCCTGTTTGACCATAGCTAATTGCTTGTGATGTACATGTTTCATACAAACATAAAATCAGTCTTTGCAAAATTACCAGTAGGGTTGTGACTGGCAAAATTACATTTGAGACCCACTCTGGAAAAACGGGGCTTAATGCATGTGTGTTAACCATTTACCCTTTCAGTGCTGGAACCGAATTTTGAAGGCCTTTGCAAACAGTTTGGATCCAGATGAGACGCCACAGAACGTGGCGTCTCATCAGGATCCAAACTGTTTGCTATTCTGATAGTATTCTTTGAAAAAAATTGAGCAGACGACATTTTAGCAGATGACAAATTTCCCGGCATGCAAAGGGTTAACCACTTAGATACGCATTTTGACACATGTGTAGTCCCTTGGGAATTAGATACATCTAATTAAAAACCTTCCTTACTAGATTCAAGTTCTTAAGACTTCATTTCCAACCCTTATATACTGATTAGCAGCAAACAGCATAACACCTGAACAGACTGCGAGTTACTTGCAGACTGTTCTGGTTTTATGCTGGTTCACTTTGCAGCTTATCGGGGAAAGGGACAATACATGTGCATTAAGTGTCATCCCAGTCTGCTTTAATTGTATTTTTCGATAAAGTAATTCTATTCTTCGTGAAAATCCAGATCTTAATTTTATAATTAATTCTGTTGATTATATAATGCCAATAAAAGCAGTTTTGATAGTTTAATTATCTTAACCCTAACAGCGATGGAACCGAATTTTGAAGGCCTTTGCAAACAGTTTAAATCCAGATAAGACGCCACAGAACATGGCGTCTCATCAGGATTCAAACTGTTTGCTATTCTGATAGTATTCTTTGAAAAAAATGGAAGAAAATGCTAATTCTAGAAATTCAGCAGACGATATTTTTGCAGACACTAAATTTCCCAGCATGCTAAGGATTAAATTGCATATTGCAAAGATCTGAAAATATCTTTTATATAACATTTAAGTCAGTCTAGGCCTTATGAAGACTGCAGAACATGTCATATATGTATCCAGCTGCACTCTAACCCTTTGCATGCTGGGAAATTTGTCGTATGCTAAAATGTTGTCTGCTGAATTTCTAAAATCATCATTTTCTTCACTTTTTTTTAAACAACCACTATCAGAATAGCAGACAGTTTGGATCAAGATCAGACGCCACGTTTTGTGGCTTCTGATCTTGATCCAAACTGTTTGCAAAAGCTTTTAACATTCGGTTCCAGCGCTATAAGGGCTAAGAAAATTGTGATGTATGCATGGACATAAATTATCATCCCAGATTAGCTACAAAAAAGATGTGTTTGTGAAACACTATGCCCCCCCATATATTCGACCTTTGACCTTGAAGGATGACCTTGACCTTTCTCAACTCAAAATGTGCAGCTACATGAGATACACATGCATGCCAAATGTATCAAGCTGCAATCTTCAATATTGCAAATGATATGGCCAATGTTTGACACAAACAGACCAACAAACAAACCAAACAAACAAACAGACAGGGCAAAAACAATATGTCCACCCGTATAGATGGGGGACATGAAAATAACATTAAAAGCGGAAAGTGTTCTTCCAGATAAGCCTGTGCAGACTGCACAGGCTAATTAATCTGTGACAATATTTTACACACATGCATTAGGCCTGGTGATCCCAGGGTATGGCTCCATTATAAATTCTATTCCGGGCACATACCCATGCCTGACAATTAGGGCCGGGCACCCATATACCCATGCCTGACAATTAGGGCCGGGCACATACCCATGCCTGACAATTAGGGCCGGGCACATACCCATGCCTGACAATTAGGGGCCGGCACCCATATACCCATGCCTGACAATTAGGGCCGGGCACATACCCATGCCTGACAATTAGGGCCGGGCACATACCCATGCCTGACAATTAGGGCGACATTAAAATTATCATTCTGCATTATTTGGTATTCAAAAGTTTGAGCAAATAATCCATATAAAAGACAATATACACCCATTGCATGGTTGTGCTCCACAAAAGTTTTATGAAGTCTTTATGAGCTCTCCATTATAATAAATTTGGATAGCACATATATAAAGAAACCAAAGAAAAGACAAACGCCCACTGGCTGTGGTCAAAAGCAGTGTCATAAAGAACTCGAGAGCTCTCCATTATAGTAAATTTGGATAACACCTCAAACAAATATTTTTCTTCTGTAATTAACACTGTCACTACAGTGACAACATTAAAGGCTTAAGAATGCCAAGTTGTAAATACAGGAACTTATGAAATGCATTTATAACATTGTTATTGATCATACTTACATGAAATGTTTTCACTTTTTTCCCCACTATTAAAAGAAAACGCTATTTATCTATGTCAAAACAACAACTTTTAAGCTTCACATAATAGATATAAAATCCACATGTATTATTTGTTACACTTGTAACAAATCACACAAACAAACACTGCGAAATAAATGTTGTGTTTTCAACGAACATTCCCTGAAGTACAAATGTCCCCCAAAAGTTTGGCTAGCACCTCTCCGAAACTGCATAGCAAAAACATAGTATTGGAAAATACTCTACTATAATTATAGTCTAAAGTTTTAAAACAAACGCAGTTTGAACAACAGTTCTCATTTCTACATTGTTGTATGTAGTTAGTAATCAGTCTGTAGATAATGCATTATGCTTCCATGGATCTGATATAGATAAAGAATGAAAGACCGCAATTTGGCTTTTGTCCGAAATCAGTTAACATAATAAAAGATATTGTTGAGCTAGGGCTGTTAGAAGGTATATCCAAAACATGCAATTAACACAATTTAGTTCAGTTCATGAATTCTTAAGTCATTTCAACATTGACATCTTTATTTTATGGATCACTTAAATAATCAAACAATTTTTCATTGTCCCTTAGCATATCTGATACAAAGCAGGACACAGTTCCACTTTAACAAAGTATATCAGTGAATTATAAAATGATACTAAAGAAATGTCATAATCAAACAAGAGTGGCATTTCTGTTGAGTTATTTGACCTTTTCAATTAATGAATTTAGTTCACTTCAATAAATATTATATATATTTCATAAAATAACCAACACTTCTACAAACAGGCAGCAATCAATAATAACCTGAACAAGGGTATCACTTTCATATATATATTTTAAAATAAGTGTTGTATGTGCAAAATACCACACATTCAAAAGAGTTTCTTAACCCTTTGCATGCTGGGAAATTTGTCGTATGCTAAAATGTCGTCTGCTGAATTTCTAAAATTAGCATTTTCTTCGATTTTTTTCAAAGAATATTATCAGAATAGGAAACAGTTTGGATCCTGATGAGACGCCACGTTCTGTGGCGTCTCATCTGGATCCAAACTGTTTGCAAAGGCCTTCAAAATTCGGTTCCCGCACTGAAAGGGTTAATCTCAACTTTGAGACTAAGTATTGGAAAATATTTTCAAAATATGGGCCGTGCTGTGAGGAAAAGGGGTTTAAACATGTGCATTAAGTCCCCAAAAACTTGATTTATGTTAAGAAGAGACTTTCTTGAAACGAAAAATATCATAAAAAAGGAAAGTCAAGTGGTAGACATTTTGGGAGACATTAGTACTAAGCAAATAAATAAAAAGGCCAAGAATAAGAAAACCGCTTACCAAGCATGACTTACTCAAAAAGGGCATTGGTGGCAAATATTGAAAATAAAAAAATACTTATAGTTGAAAATAAAATAAATATTTATAGAAATATAGAAACAAAAAAAGCCCTGTCCAAAAATTAGAAAAACTCTTAACAATCATGACTTACTGCTGAAGGGTATTGCTCGCTAACATTGAAGGTTGTGTTCATGTCTGATGGGCCATAGTCAGTAATGCTGGTCTCCCCTGTCTGGTTCAGCATCGAGGGCACGTGATATCGCTCCACCTCATCCAGGCGATGTTCGATCTTACGTAACTGAAATAGCGCCATTTCTTATGTAACTGAAACGCACCAGATCGAACGTAACTAAAATAGCCCCAGATCATACGCAACTGAAATAGCCCCAGATCATATGTAACTGAAATAGCCCCAGATCATACGTAACTGAAATAGCCCCAGATCATACGTAACTGAAACAGCGCCAGATCTAACGTAACTTAAATAGCGCCAAATCTAATGTAACAGAAATAACCCCAGATCGTGCATAAATGAAACGGTTCCAGATCTTAAGTAACTGAAATAGCGCCAGATCTAAGGCCAGGTAACTGAAATAGCGCCAGATCTAACGTAATTAAAATAGCCTCAGATCGGACATAAGATCTATCTTATTACTGAAATAGCGCTAATCTAACGTAACTGAACAGTTGCCAGATCTTACATGACTGAAATAGCGCAAGATCTATCATAACTGAAATAGCGCAAGATCTAATGTAACTGAAATAGCACAAGATCTAACGTAACTGAAATAGTGCAAGTTCTAACGTAACTGAAATAGCGCAAGTTCTAGCGTAACTGAAATAGCGCCAGATCTTACATAATTGAAACAGCACCAGATCTCTAACTTGTGGCCAGGCAGGAATGGACCTGAGGGCTAGCAAAATCCAACACCCTGGAATTAATCACAAACCAATCGCACGTGTAAAATGATTTAAATCAAACTAGACAGAGCCTTCACAAGACCAGTTCTGTACATTAATTTTGAGTTTTTTCAAGAAGTCATAAATAAAGCTGTCTCCAAGGATACAAACACACTGCTTTTTCTCACCATTTTGGGAATAATAAGTCATTACGTATGAAATTGAGAATTTTAATGGCAATTTACTTCAAATTGGAAAGAAGTATTATTTCTATACTTATAACTTTTGATAACTGTTGATAAAACTTATACATAATGGAAAATACTAAACATAAAGATATCAGTTAAATGGTTATAACAACTTCAAACAATTGAATGGTTAAAATATAAACGTTTTTAGGGACTGGATATGGGGGAAAAAAAACTTTTTGCCATTTGGAATATGACAGAATAAGTTATAAAATCAGCCAGGAACGCCCTGATTTAATGAATTGTTCATGATTTCAGTGGATAAATGCAAAAATATCATGGGACTGAATGATTAACAAGAGCACCGCCTTGCGGGTGCAGACCGCTCATCTATTTTCTTTTTAAAGGTGAAGGGACTCTCATTTTCAATCACAAAGGAGGGAGGAGTGGAGTGAAGAGGGGTGTATAGTGTGGGGTTGTGGACATTTATTACATTATCTTCCAAAAAAGCGAAAAAAAAAAAAAATAATAAAAAAATCGGGGGGGGGGGGGGGGGGGGGGGGGGTATAGTGTGAGGGTGTGGTGATAATTTGTGAGATGATCTTAAAAAAAAAAAAAAAAAAAAAAAAAAAATCAAAAAAAAAATTTGGGGGGGGGTGGGGTGGGGGGTGGGGTGGGGGTATAGTGTGAGGGTGTGGTGGTCATTTGTGAGATGATCTTATAAAAAAAAAAAAAAAAAAAAAAAAAAAATAGGGGGGGGGGGGGGGGGGGGAGGGGGGGGAGGGCACGGGGGATGGTTTGGGTGAAGTCTATTGTGGTATGTCAGGTAAGAGTAGTTTCATCAAAGTATCAATCAAATCTAATCATAAATAAAGAAGTTATGGCAATTTTAGCAAAATTTAATAATTTGACCTTGAGAGTCAAGGTCATTCAAAGGTCAAAGTAAAATTCAAGTTGCCAGGTACAGTAACCTCATGATAGCATGTAAGTATTTGAAGCTTGAAAGCAATAGCCTTGATACTTCGAGTGGATCGAAACACAAAATTTAACCATATATTAAAAGTTACTAAGTCAAAAAAGGGCCATAATTCCGTAACAATGACAACCAGAGTTATGCAACTTGTCCTTTTACTGTACCCTTATGATAGTTTGTGAGTGTTCCAAGTATGAAAGCAATATCTATGATACTTTAGGGGTAAAGTGACCAAAACATAAATCTTAACCAAATTTTCAATTTTCTAAGTATAAAGGGCCCATAATTCCGTCCAAATGCCAGTCAGAGTTACATAACTTTGCCTGCACCGTCCCCTTATGATAGTTCATAAATCTTGCAAGTATGAAAGCAATAGCTTTGATACTGTAGGAATAAAGTGGACCTAAACACAAAACTTAATCAAATTTTCAATTTTCTAAGTATAAAAAGGGCACATAATTCTGTCAAAATGCCAGTCAGAGTTACATTACTTTGCCTGCACAGTCCCCTTATGATAGTTAGTAAGTGTTGCAAGTATGAAAGCAATAGCTTTGATGCTTAAGGAATAAAATGGACCTAAACACAAAACTTAACCAAAATTGTCAATTTTCTAAGTATAAAAAGGGCACATAATTCTGTCAAAATGCATGCCAGAGTTATCTAACTTTGCCTGCCCAGTCCCCTCATGATAGTAAGTAAGTGTACCAAGTTTGAATGCAATAGCATTGATACTTACTGAGAAAAGTGGAACTAAACGCAAAACTTAACCAAAATTTTCAATTTTTTAAGTATAAAAAGGGCACATAATTCTGTCAAAATGCACGCCAGAGTTATCTAACTTTGCCTGCCTAGTCCCCTCATGATAGTAAGTAAGTGTACCAAGTTTGAATGCAATAGCATTGATACTTTGTGAGAAAAGTGGACCTAAACGCAAAACTTAACCGGACGCCGACGCCAACGCCAACGCCAACGCCGACGCCGACGCCGACGCCGACGCCAAGGTGATGACAATAGCTCATAATTTTTTTTCAAAAAATAGATGAGCTAAAAATGATATTCATTTAATTTTGTAGTTTTATTCACTTAAGGACAAATTGCTATTGTATTTAACAAATGTATACAACTGGTTTTCGAAGAAGCAATACAAAGTTATCATATTATTTCTAGCAGAAATCTTTTCTATGATGCACATTTGCAAGTTGAAGTCTCCAAGAAATGACCAGATCAAGTAACAGCAAAACATGTATCAATTGTATAGCAATTCAATTTATATCCAATCAACTCAATCCAATGCATTAAACGCCACAATAATAACATAATAGGAAGATTTATTACTGATCACTGATCATGGGCAAGAAATCAGCAGCAGTTAACAATACAATGTGGTACTGAAACATTGAATCATTGCTATCGATCCCATGCCATTTTGACCTTACCATTCTTTATCCCCATACACCTGCTGTCCTATCAATTATTTGCTGTACTTACATTGCCAAGTGATTGAAGACAAACCTAAGAGATATCTCAATTAAAAACTCTAGTGTTTTTTTTAACACATTCCCAACGTCTTAGTGGATTTAGATACATTCTGAATGCTTTAATAAGTAATACATTGAATATTTTGTTTCATTAGCCAGTTGCTATTTAAAGTATGAAAACAAGGGACAAAATTGTCACAAAACCAGGTTTTCATTGTGAAAAAAAATCTGATAAAGGGAGACAACTCAAACTGAAATTTTGAAATGAAAAAAGAAAATAAACCCCCTTTGTAAGTTTGTTTTAAAATAAATATATTTTTAGTCATGGCGACCTTGACATTGGAGATATGCACATGAATTTATTTTTTTTGACCTTTGACAATGAAAGATGACCTTGACCTTTCACCACTAAAAATGTGCAGCTTCATAAGATACACATGCATGGCAAATATCAAGTTGCTATCTTCAATATTGCAAAAGTTATGAGCAACGTTTAAGTTTTCGGACGGACACACGGACGGACGGTCAAAATTTGTGTGCGTATGGAAAGGCGTTGTCCATATACACATGCATACCAAATATGAAGGTTATATCTCAAGGGACATAGAAGTTAAGAGCATTTTTCGAAACCTAAACGCAGATTTTGAAACCTAAACGCAGACCCCTACTTCAAGGTCAAGGTCACAGGGGTCAAAATTGTTGTGCGTATGGAAAGGCCTTGTCCATATACACATGCATACCAAATATGAAGGTTATATCTCAAGGGACATTTATGGCCATTTTTGACCTTTGAACTCAAAGTGTGACCTTGACCTTGGAGATAATGACGTAATTATTTCACGCGACACACTGTCCAATGATGGTGAACAAATGTGCCAAATGATTTTAAAATCTGACAATGAACGACATAGTTATGGCTCGGACAAGCTCATTTATGGCCATTTTTGACCTTTGAACTCAAAGTGTGACCTTGACCTTGGAGATATCGACGTAATTATTTCGCGCGACACACCGTCCAATGATGGTGAACAAATGTGCCAAATGATTTTAAGATCTGACAATGAACGACATAGTTATGGCCCGGACAAGCTTGTTCCGCCAGCCCGCCAGCCAGCCCGCCAGCCAGCCAGCCAGCCCGCCCGCATTCGCCAATCTAATAACCAGTTTTTTCCTTCGGAAAACCTGGTTAACAAATCAAACTTCCTCATTGTATTAATCAACTCTTTTACACATTTTTTACAAGTTTTTGGTGTGTAAAAATGAAATGATTTGATGGTACCCACCCTTGTTTGTGACACGCCATTTTGTTATTTTAGTACATTATGACCTCATAATATCAACTATAATAAGCATAAAATAACACAAATTCACCAAAACTGGAGTTGATCATATGTAAGGTTTTCCTGGCCAAACAGGTTTTTGATAAAACCATCAGAGCTCCAGATAAGGGTCGTATTTTCGTAATTAAGAATTATTTTCAAGTCCGTTACGTATTTATTTTAAAATCTTGTCGTACCATTAAGAATTACAAAATCAAGTTACGAATATTATTTTTACATCGGTTCGTATCGATTTTTATTGAGTTCTTTTCGCGTATTAAAGATCTTTGTGGTGCTTATATAGAATGGTTATCGGGTTTGTTTTACAAAGCGCATTTTTTCCAATAAAAGCGGCGTAGTAACAGTCTATCTGTCAAAACACAATGGCGGCACCCAGAGAGCGTCCTAAAAAACTGCTAAGCGTCCAAAAACACACTTTTAACATATTGTGCGCAAAGTGAGCCGAAGTTAAATGTTGAGAAAGACATTATAGAAAAGATCTTAAACGATGTTGTATGTTCAGTTGCCGACACAGACGGAAAAGCTAAACAAAAACGCGACACGACGGGTCCAAACTTAAACACAAAAAACAAACATTGAACGAGTGGAAGGGACAAGTCCCGTGGCTAATCGTTGAAAAGATTGAAGGGAAGACCCGTTTTAATTGTGAAATATGTAAACAAATTCATCTAAGGCATGCAATCTAAGCACAGTTTGGGCATATGAAGGTATTTGAAAAATAAAATTGTATAATACTGAAAAGACACTGTTGAACTCGTATAAATAAAGTTGCTAGTTTAGTATTTTGATTTTTTTGCATGAAAATAACCATTATTATTTATTTTTAGGTCATTTAAAAAAAAAAAAGAATTATTTTCCAAAACTTTGTAGTAACGTTAAGAATAAAATTTCAGAGTTAAGAATTCTTTTTGAAAATCTGGTAGTAATTTAAGAATTTCACAAAACCTTATCTGGAGCTCTGAAACCATCCACCAAAATGTAGTTTAAATGGCTTGAGACTTATTTGGCACTATTTAACTGAATTTGGTTATGGAACTTCTTTAACAACCAGTGTACTTATATATAAAGGGATTTATATATAGTATGATACTATAAGAGTTATAGTAAGCACATAGGAAATACAATACCCCTGATATTAACACCACACGTGTCACAGAGAAACACAATGGGAGGTACTCAATATTGGCAAACATGAGTGACCCAGATGTATGAACAAAACAAACAAATTAACCCTTTCCCACATAAGAAGCAATGTGAATATGCCTTTGTGCAAACAGCATCAAACCAGAACAGCCTGCAAGAAACTCGCAGACTGTTCAGGTTTAATGCTGTTTGCTGCTCATCTGAGTATCTAAGGATTGTAAATGAAGTCTATCAAACTTATGAATCTAGTAAGAAAGGTCTTAAATGAAATAAAACTTTTAAAGGGACTACAATACTTATATACAGTACAGCCAACACGGCACAAACATAATCCGCGGCTACGCCACAGCCAGAAATTTAGTACGCGGCGGCCGTGTCGAGTGTTCACGCGGCGTATTGCAGAGGCACTAGGCACCGATCCACGCAACGACGCGGAGTCTGTTTTAACCTCGGGTACTTTAGCGGAGTAAATCCGACGCATACGTACACGGGCGGATTGAGTGAAAAGATATACACCTACATGTACATTTGTGTAGCAAAGAAACCTAGATTTACGCTACTTTCATATTTATTATTTTCACGTTTTGTAATGTTTCGTTCGATTCTGAAATGAGCTTTATTAAATTTGTAATCCGAAACACGCTTTCGAATTTTAATGCAGACATGTACAACGTCGCATGGAAAGTTTGGGTGTATTTTGTGTTGTAAAAAAACATGTACATCACGTCAGGCGATTTATGCGTGTTCAGTGGAAAAAAAACGCCCCGATTGGACCTTATTTCATCACATCTTTAAATAGTAACAAATGTCAATAATGCGGCGTCTCATCTGGGTCTGCGCTGTTTGCTTAAATGAATTTCTTTATGGAATATTCTAAATATAGGAATAAATATACTTGACACCCCTAATTTTGGAAATAAATTGATCCAATTTAGAAGGATGGGAGAGTCCACTGGGCATAAATGGGTTAATTTATTCAATTTTTAAAGGCTTCATTTCAAACCCTTACATACTGATGAGCAGCAACCAACATAAAACCTGAACAGTTTGCGGGTTACTCTCAGGCTGTTCTGGTTTTATGTTGTTTGCACATAGCAATTCATAGCTTCTGAATGGGAAAGGGTTAAGTGGGGCTTGTAACAACTGTTTTATCTTAAGTTAATACTTTAAGAGTTCAGGTTTGCTTGTTCAAAGTGCTAGTTTCAGTATAGCCAGCATGAAGCAGAAAACTCACCTCTGATTTTGCCTTTCCAACAGTTTCCCATGCTTTATTTAGATCTGAAACAGAACCAAAACATTAATTTATGAAGTGTCATTCATAAATGAATGACTGAAAACAAAAGTTAACATTTTGTGTCAAGTGTGTATCTCTTAGCTATAAAGACTGAGAAACACATTTTGACCCAGTTGTTCGAAATTGTAAGCTTTTGTTAAAGTTACAATACCAATAACCAAACTATATTATACTGACAAAAAAGACGAATTCACTGCAATTTTGAAATTGAGTGTTATATGTACTCATGTCTACCCTAAGTTAAACTTGGCCAATTTTTGTTAACCCTTAAAGCGCTGGAGCTGAATTTTAAAGGCCTTTGCAAACAGTTTGGATCCAGATGAGACGCCACAGAACGTGGCGTCTCATCAGGATCCAAACTGTTTGCTATTCTGATAGTATTCTTTGAAAAAAAATGAAGAAAATGCTTATTTTAGAAATTCAGCAGACGACATTTTAGCAGAAGACAAATTACCCAGCATGCAAAGGGTTAATAAATAGCACTTGCCAACATCTGTTTTTCTCTGCATGAACTTTACACTGTTTGCATACATCTAAATTTCATGGGGCTGTTTCATTTGTTGAGCACATAACTATATCCATTTGTATCTGTATAGTTACTAGACATATGAAGCTAAAAATTGGTACATCATCATAAGAAGAATGCTTCTGTATGACAGTGCTGTGGAATTTTTTAGAATTGCATGTAAGATTTTATTTATACTGAAACTTTAGCTTAACCAGAATTTTATGTGAAGTAAGGAGACACATTTCCATTTCTTTGCGATGAAGGCTAAATTCTGCATAGTCAATAAATTACACGCAATTCTTACTAGGTATGTTTTTCAGAAATGATTTAAGTCATTCTGTATTAAATGCAAATATCCATCATTGGAATTGCCTGTTGCAAATCTCTCGCACATAAATTCTGGTACCAAAATTGTTTGCACTGTCAATAATTGATATCTGTGATGAAGTCACACATAAACCAGTCTTTAAAAGATGTCATGACTTTGCAGCCATTGTTGTTGCATTTGTTCTTTCACTTTCCACTGTTCCATGGCTGCATGACGGGTAGGTTTAATTTTCATCATAAACTTTAAATACAGTATTATGCATATCGATGATCTCACCCATCAAGTGCTCAGTGGTATAACATGTACATTTTTGCCGTTGATTTTTAGTATTTGTTCAACATGCACATAAAAATACAAGCGCAGAATTTATTGATCTTTTCAATCTTAAATTGGTTATGCACAAACCTTCAGACATTATGCATTCACACTGTACATACATACAATACTGTTTTATACAAGAAACCGTCAGAGACGGGTGATGCTCCCCAGAGGTTTCTTGGTCACAATATTGCACTATATATTCCGATAAAAGGAAACGTCTTGAGGGCACAGTAGTCGAGGGGACAATAATTTTTTTATAGAAAATTTCAAAAAGCCATAACTCTGTGAAAAATCATCCGACCAGAACCTGCTGATAATATGCACATCTCCTCTTGGTAGTGAAGCTTCCCATAAAGTTTCATTGAATTCCGGTCATTAGTTGCTGCGAAATAGCCAAGACAAAAATTGTGCACGGATGGACACACGGACAGACGAAGCGGCAACTATATGCTCCCCCAAAAATAAATTTTAAGGGAGCATAATGAATAAAATTACAGTAGGCGTATCCTTTGATACATAATGTAATATTACAATAGAGAACATTCAGCTTTTCCAAATTTTCCTTTTGTGAACTTTTTTTGCTGGTCGAGCGACTTGGTAAAAAGACAATTTTTTAAATAATTGTCATAGATTCATAAAAGAATGTACGTATAATGTCTAAACAAGCAAAATAGCACCACATGCAGAAGAAACATGTAAAAATATTGGTTGATTAATGAATGATAATCATTCAAAATAAATCATTTATTTCATACAATAATACGTCATGCTTTTCCTTTATTATTTGAAAAATTTGTTGAGTAAGAGTTACATACTAAGGGTTTAACGTTTGACAATTAATTAACCAAGCCTGCCTGCTTTTGCTCCCAAAGGTCCTGGATTCGTATCCCACAGAAGGCAATATTTTTAATTCAACTTTTTTTCTTGCTCTTACAAATAAGTTAAGACGAAGCATTATATTTAAAGAAAAATTTAATGACATTTTTCAACAAGAGATGTGTTTGTCAGAAACACAATGCCCCCTATTGCTCTGCATTGAAGCCACTCAAAATGTGCAGCTCCATGAGATACACATGCATGCCAAATATCAAGTTGCTATCTTCAATATTTAAAAAGTTATGACCAAACTTAAACGAAGGTTAACGTTTTAGGAACTAAAAATACAATGATATTTGACCTTTGACCTTGAAGGATGACCTTGACCTTGACTTTTCACCACTCAAAATGTGCAGCTCCATGAGATACACATGCATGCCAAATATGAAGTTGCTATCTTCAATATTGCAAAAGTTATAAAAGTTTAACCAAGGTTAAAGTTTTGTGACACACACATACAATGACAGACGGACAGACGGGCGGGCGGGCTTTCGGGCAGACAGACAGACAGGCCAAAACCAATATACCCCCGATCTTTCGATCTTGGGGCATAAAAATACAATAATCTGTGAACAAGTCCCTTTAACTATCAAATATGTCAGGATAACATGATGGGCTCATTGAAAATATAACAGGATTTAATGTCTACAATTATAAGCATAATTGAAATAAAGACTCATTTAAATGCACCTTTAATCCGTGGGGATATCACAATACATGCTTCTCTAGTATTTACATAATTTAATTCAATTGGAAAATCAATGCAATCAGCTTCAAATAAATCATTCATTTAACATGCTATTCATTTTCATGTTTTTTTTGTAAACAGATCAGCAGTTTGAATAAATAAATAATAAATAAATGCTGATTCCATGAATGATGAATGGGGTGCATTCAGATAATAAGAGCGATGGATCATATTGCACATATTTTGCAGACATTAAATTTACTACAATAGCAATTATTGCAACGCATTTAGAAATGATAGTGTACAAAGTAATATGAATTTAACTTTTCTATAGTAATTAATGCAAACCAATTTAGATTTTCTATAGAGTTATAATGCATGCAAACCAACTTAACTTTTCTGTAGAGTTTTAACAAGTGCAAATCAAAAGACATATTGAGCAGAAAAAAGAACATGTCAGATATTAAAAAGATTATGCAGAATCACAAAATGTCTTATGTACATGTAACTCACAGACTTGTTCAGGTTTTATGCTGTTTGCTGCTCATCAATATCTAATGTTGGCAATGAAGCCTTTAAAACTTTAATCTGGTAAGAAAGGTATTCAATTAAATATAACTTTTTAAGAGGCTACAAACGCGTCAAAATATGTACATGTATCTAATAGGCTGTTCTGGTTTTATGCTGGTTGCAAAAGCCATTTTTATTTTGCTTCTTATGGGGGAATGGGTTATTAAACAAAGCGAGTTTTTTAGAATTACTGCATACACTTGCACAAATAATTGAAAGAATGATCAACAGGTTTCTGTCATGAACATTTTTTTAGGTTAAGTAATTGTATTGATATTTATTTTTAACGTAAACAATATCCTTTGGCAAAACTTGTACATTCATTCAATAAACTACATCAAAACCAAGATTACTTTAGACCCTTTCTATTCTTAATTTGAGGACTCTTTCTAACTTCATATACGAGAATAGTTTATTATTTACATATACAGGATTACAGAATATAATTATGTACAGGCAAAACATTTAAAATGCATTCAGGAGATTAGATCTTGTATGGCTGTTATATAGCTATCACATTAAATACATGTTTATCAGTCATTCAAATTCAACACCCCAAGTTTGAATACAAGCATTCACGCAATCCAGAGCATCTGATCATTGAATTTGAGTGATACAGAGAGGCTTGGAATGCTTCCAAACCAGTTGTGAATATCATGCGAGGCAGACCAAATTTGGCATGGAAGCAAAACACCCACATTAATTCAAGCTGCTTGCACTGTTTATCTCGCTTGAATTGATGTCACTTTTGAAAGCCACTCTTAACCTTGCTGTGCTCATTTATTAGTCGCGTTTTACGTCAAAGAATTCCTGATGACCGTTATGTCAATACACCTATCAGTATCTTAGATAATCAATGCTTTTTAATGAAATATATATAAACTCTTAATTGCTGTCATATCTGACAATACGCTTCCATAAATAAAAGACTTAAAATAGTGACATTTATGCATATTTTAATGTAGCACCATTACTGCCATGTGGCGTTAGTGAAGCTACAATCTACAGTCTGAATTCTTAAATTAAATGTTCAAATAAACATAAAACAAGCCCTATATGAGCCTGGTTCTGTGAAAAGGGGGTGTAATGCAAGTGCATAAAGTGTCATCCCAGATTAGCCTGTGAAGTCTGCAAAAAATATCATTACAGCGGAAACTGTCGTCCCTGATTGGCCTGTGTGGAATGCACAGGCTAATCTGGATCAACACTTTAGGCACATGCATTAAACCCCCTTTTCACAGAGCATGCCCATATAAAACCTAGATTCCAAACAATTAAGCCCCCATGCAATTTTTTAAATTTCAGCCAATCAGGTTTTGCCGGCCTATGCTGATATCAATAATACCAGTACATTTTGTTTTGTTTTATTAATTCTTTTACAAGTTTCTTAGGTCAGTGATTTTCGACATTCCTATATGAAACTGCAGGCTGAAGATGAACAGTTTGTGTCCCGAATTCTCATTATTCCTCAGGGAAAGTTACAAAACATTTGCAGGCCGCAAGGTCTGGTAATCTTGTATCTATCACTGGCCAAAATTCAATTTTATGGCCAGTTCACTTTTCAACTCAGCGGTTTATTTTTATCACCACGTTGGGGATCATACCGCTACCATTATAACAAAGAAAATAAGATTTGTGATTTTTGTCAAAATTGGGATGTATCACATTCTTTAAACTGTAAAAGCTGTCAAACCAAAAAGTTAAATTAATAAATACTTCAAAGATCTTGTAATTTGTTTAATCAATTACCAATTTAGTTAACAATGTTGAAAACGAGGGGAACCATTCTCACAGACAATGTACACAGTGTTTTTTTCACCATTTTGGGAATGGGGCTGGGTCCCTTTGGATTGGGAAAATTTGCGGAGTTTTGACTAAAATTGGGAAGTGTTGTTGTTGTTTTGCTAAAAAATGCTTCAAAATTGAGAATACAAGTGTTTTCAGTATTATATTTACTGAGGTTGAACTTGTATAGATGGGAGATGAACAAAATATTCAATTGGGAATTTTTAGCTCCCATTTGGGAAAAATATATACTTTTTTCCATAGGGAATGGGGCCCTATTACCGGACCCAATTTTGAATTGAAAACAAAAGCTGTCACCATAGGATGACTTATGCCCCCTTTAAACGCTTGATAGAATTTATGAGTTTTTTTCGAAACCTAAACGCAGATTTCGAAACCTAAACGCAGACCCTAAGTTCAAGGTCAAGGTCACAGGGGTCAAAATGTATATCTCAAGGGACATAGAAGTTATGAGCATTTTTCGTAACCTAAATGCAGATTTCAAAACCTAAATGCGGACCTAAGTTCAAGGTCAAGGGGTAAAAATTTGTGTGCGCATGGAAAGGCCTTGTCCATATACACATAGTAGTTATGAGCGTTTTTCAAAACCTAAACGCAAAGTGTGACGGAAAGACGGACAGTACGATCACTATATGCCCCCTTTTCTTCGAAAGGGGGCATAAAAAACACTGGAACATGTACATGGTAAGAAAAAAATTGTTATGGACAGCGAAACCAAATTCGGTTACTTCATCTAGTGGTTAACAGTAACTGATTTGAGTTGCAGCAGACACTTGGATTACACAAAGTTAGTAAAATAAAAGCAAGTAGCTTTTCTTTGCATTAGGATTATTTTCCTGCAAATTGCGAAAAATGGTCAGATAATTTGATTGGAATAGTACTGTTTTCAGATACCAACTTTAGCAGATTCTTATACCAAGCTCAAGGAAAGAAACTTATCTTTTTCATAATAATTTCCTACACACCTGTCTTGTTGTCATAGGCGCTGGCCCCAATACCCTGCACAACTGGGTCAGTCACTTTTCTGCCTTTGAACATTTTGTTTTCAACACCATGGGGCAGACTGGCACACTGCAAATAATTCAAATGGTTTAAGACTTGAATACTTTCATAGAAATAAAGATTGAAACACAAAGCAGTTTTCATTTATCAGCCATGACTACGATTTGAAGCGTATTTTAGAATCAAAATTTGCATTTATTTTGGGTGGGATTTAAAGTCAACTATAAAATTTTGCAACAATAATCAAGGGTTATACCGGCTTGGATTGTAAATGTAAATGTAACAAGAGCTGTGTAAGTGAAACACAAATGCCCCCTACTGCTATGCTTTGAAGCCATATATTTGACCTTTGATCTTGATGGATGAAATTGACCTTTCACCACTCAAAATGTGCGGCTCCATGAGATACACATGCATGCCAAATATCAAGTTGCTATCTTCAATATTGCAAAAGTTTATAAGCAATTATTTGATTGTGTTGTACTCTCCTTTCCCTGCTTTAAATAAAATACAAATTCACTTAATTGCAATCTCTTACCTGAAATGGTAATACAAACGTCATTAAAAACAAGAGCGCCGATGGCGTTAAAAGCATAGGTGCAAGATACAGGGAAGAATGGCGTCACGTGGTATAATGTAGTTCGATATCGCCATCCGCGAATTTCTCAAATCAATAATTTCAAACAATTACGGACTATTTAAATAGATAATCTTTCCATTTACATCAGTGTTTGAAACGCTTATGAAAAATAATTACCCAAGCCTTTCAAAATTTAAGCACGGACAGATCTGTATCGAACTATTATTTCACAAATGAAAATAGACGCTACCCTATTTGTCTGCGTCAAGAATTTGTCGTAAAACTTGTGGTAAGCGTTAGATGCAGACATGCACAACAGATTGAGTTCTGAATACAGATTCCTGAATGCAGATTTTTATAGAAACTCCTCACAGCAGATACTTCCCTTTCTTCACCCGGTCAGTAACTTCTAGTATAAGGGAGGCCACTGCGTAGGAGATTGAGATTTATAGTGCAGATAGAATTGTTTTACGAACGAAATTTGTTTTAGGTTATAAGAAGATTTTTTGACATAAAACGGTCTTAGAAAAATTCACTAAAAACGGTGTCAGCAATATTCTTGGAAGAAAACGTTAGAAAAACGTTTCCCAAAAAAAATGTAAGAATGACCATATACTAAATTAAATAGATATTTCGTCTGATTTTTGATCAGGTAAGGCTTCATAATGGGCAACCGATCGATGTGGATTTTCGAAATGTCGTATATACCATAAGCATAGGTGCGTAAACGCACCTATGCTAAAAACCATACTGCTTCCTGAATACGATAACATTTCAAATGCTGTTGTGTGAAACCTTTGTTTATTTCACAGGTATACATGGTAAATCAACCCAATAACGCAATTAAATGTAATGGTCAATTGCCCTAAGGGCATTCTATGCCAGGTTTTATTACGTTAATCCGGTTGTAAAAGTTCATGATCGAAGGGTCCCAGATACGCGAAAAAAAGGGCAGAAATCTAGTAAACTAGCGTTGTAAAATAAACTGTCCGAAAAATTAAAGTCATAAATGATGGACGAAAATCCGTATGTCCGAAAATATAGAATCACGAAAAATAATTATTTTGGCTAAAAAAGAGGGTGTCCGAAAACTTAGAGGGTCCGAAAAACTTAGAGTTATAACGGTACATCTGGTTGCCATCATTATTTTTTTTAAGAAACTACCCAGGATTTTATTGTTGAGGTGTATGCCGTTTGGTCCCGTTTATTATGGTAGGTAAAATGAAGCCAACACACTGCCAAAGAACCACGCATTCATGGCAATTACGTCATTCGTCCTCTGCATGATTTTACTACAGGTATTGGCTGCCTACCAATGCTGTCGCTTATCCAAAGATTGCGCTCTCATTTGCTAACATTAATCATTAACACTAGGACGCTCCGCCATTAGAGAGGATTTATAGAGAACAAGGGCTGTTTGTAAAACATGCATGCCCCCCATATGGGCTCTCCGTTGAAGTGACAGCCATTGTGTGAATATGTTTTTTGTCACTGTGACCTTGACCTTTGATCTAGTAACCTGAAAATCTATAGGGGTCATCTGCCAGTCATGATCAATGTACCTATGAAGTTTCATGATCCTAGCCATTAGTGTTCTTGAGTTATCATCCAGAAACCATTTTACTATTTCGGGTCACCGTGACCTTGACCTTTAACCTAGTGACCTGAAAATCAATAGGGGTCATCTGCGAGTCATAATCAATCCACCTATCAAGTTTTAAGATCTTAGTTATAAGCGTTCTTCAGTTATCATCCGGAAACCATTTTACTATTTCGGGTCACCCTGAACTTGACCTTTGACCTAGTGACCTCAAAATGGATAGGGGTCATCTGTCAGTCATGATCAATGTACCTATGAAGTTTCACGATCCTAGGCATAAGCGTTCTTGAGTTATCATCCGGAAACCATTTTACTATTTCGGGTCACCATGACCTTGACCTTTGACCTAGTGACCTCAAAATCAATAGGGGTCATCTGTGAGTCATGATCAATATGAAGTTTTATGATTGTAGCCATTAGCGTTCTTGAGTTATCATCCGGAAACCATTTTACTATTTCAGGTCACCGTGACCTTGACCTTTGATATAGTGACCTGAAAATCAATAGGAGTCAACTGCAAGTCATGATCAATCAACCTTTCAAGTTTCATGATCCTAGGCATAAGCGTTCTTGAGTTATCATCCGGAAATCATTTTTACTATTTCGGGTCACCATGACCTTGACCTTTGACCTTGTGACCTGAAAATCAATAGTGGTCATCTGCGAGTCATGATCAATGTACCTTTGAAGTTTCATGATCCTAGGCTTAAGCGTTCTTGAGTTATCATCCGGAAACCATTTTACTATTTCCGGTCACTGTGACCTTGACCTTTGACCTAGTGACCTGAAAATCAATAGGGGTCATCTGCGAGTCAAGATCAATCTACCTATCAAGTTTCATGATCCTAGGCCTAAGCGTTCTTGAGTTATCATCCGGAAACCATTTTACTATGTGGGGTCTCTGTGACCTTGACCTTTGACCTAGTGACCTGAAAATCAATAGGGGTCATCTGCGAGTCATGATCAATCTACCTATCAAGTTTCATGATCCTAGGCCTAAGCATTCTTGAGTTATCATCCGGAAACCATTTTACTATTTCGGGTCACCGTGACCTTGACCTTTGACCTAGTGACCTCAAAATCAATAGGGGTCATCTACGAGTCATGATCAATGTACCTATGAAGTTTCATGATCCTAGGCCCAAGCGTTCTTGAGTTATCATCCGGAAACCACCAGGTGGACCGACCGACAGACCGACATACCGACAGACCAACATGAGCAAAGCAATATACCCCCTCTTCTTCGAAGAGGGGCATAATAATAGGTTGGTGACGTGGATGGAGAATGGTTATCTGGCAAGTCGGAGGAAGTTATCGGGTGAGCCGAAGGCGAACCCGATAAGATCCTCCAACGAGTCAGATAACCATTCTCCATCCATGTCACCAATCTATTATTCTATTTATCCTGTCACATTCGTTGAAATGTTTCTAAAATATCTAGTTTTCGAGTATTTTGTGTTTAAATATTAAATATGGGAAAAAACACGCGCAAACAAAAACATTGTTACGTCACATCATGCAAAACGCTTGGGCTAGCTTCCATCTTGTTAAACAACACAGAAATCGAGTCATTCGTTACTAATTCAATACCCATAGAAAAAATTATGCTGTTAAAATAATAATGTTTAAACAAACAGTGCTTTACACGTATTTTGTTGTTGTTTTTTTAATTGAAAACAGGTATATTTTATTAATAGAAAATAGTACAGGCGTGCGCATGTGCGGAGAGAAACTGACGGATATTCGAGGTCACATGGTCATCTAGCCTAATATCTTTTGGGATATTAGGTTACCTGGTTATCAGGCTGATTTAAAGGCATGTGACAGGATAAAGTTCGGTAAAGAGATACATGTCAGGGGTTTTTATCTGATTTTGGGGAAAGGGCCTGGCCTTTTTTGAGGGGAAAAAAATCGCGCGAAACGTCGAATTTTGGGGGAAAAAATTGTGTGAAAAGCTGGATCTTGGGGAAAATAAGCAAAGTCTAAAATAATCAATTTAACATATTTTACTGTTTTTAAAACAAATTCAAGGCAACAGATAATTTAATTATGCAAGATTTTTCTAGTTTCTACAGTGGATCAGGATAACTTATATATTTAAAGAAAAAAAAAAAAAAAAAAAAAAAAAATTTTTTTTTTTTTTTTTTTTTTTTTTAGGGGAAAATGAAATCTAGGGGAAATTTTACCAGCTGAAGGGAAAAAAAAATCCGAGGGGAAAGGGCCGATTTTCGGCGGGTCCCAAAGAAGGAAAAAAAAACCTGCATGTACATGTAAATAACAGACGTTTGTAAATCAGCTTAAAGATTTCTGCAAATTCAATATAGCTATGATCTTTAAAAATCACTCCTGGATATTGAGCCCACAAATTTTCTAGCAAACATGCTGAAAATGCGCATGATCTTTGGAAAAATAGCGTGATCCATAATGGACACTGTAATATTGCATAAACTCTATCTATAATGCCCTCTGGCAGGGTGCCGAAAATTGGAAAAAAGAGGGCTTGAACAGGAGAAATCGTGTATTAACAAGGCGATTCACGTGCCGTTCAAGCCCTGTTATGTGTTTTTCATATCCATAATCTGGTCCATGCGCAGTTACTTCCCTTCTCCAGCCTTCGACGACTTTCCAAGCATAAATGGGGAACTGAATAAGCACCAGTTTCCTCATGCATGCAGGGATAATGACAATTTCAATCCACTTATCAAATTATATCATCTGCATTCTCTCTAGACAAAAGCTTTATTTTATTGGCAACGTCAATGAAGTTAAGGTTATTTACTCAACACTTTCAAAAGAATTTGCTGTAAATGTAAGTGTAAATGTACCTTCAACGTTCCTGCTGTAAACAGGGCTCAAAATTAACACTCGCACACTCACAAAATGCAAGTGAAAAATACCGATTGCGAGTTAAGTTTTAAGCCACTAGATTTTTTTTGCGAGTGAAGAAATAGTGAAAAAAACAAGTCATATTGCTAAATGCGCTTGACGTTGTGAATGCTAAACCGCACGTCAATTAATAGAACGTCCGAATATTCATATGCGGAAGCTCGCACCTTGTATGTAGACTGGTATACTTATAGTACATGCGGATGGTATTGGTACAAAGATTATGAAACAGTCGATTATCCACACATGTTCACTATAAGCCAAAAAACCTGAACAGTCATGTCGTCGAAGCGAAAAATAACTAGTTTCTTTTTGCCCACAGATTGAAATAGCAATATGAAATATAAAGCAAAGTTAACCGTTGAGTTGAGAGAAAAAAAACGGAAATTTAATTCTTCCACGAAAACAGTGAAAAAGAGGGAAAAAGAACTTCATATATAACAACAAAATTTTGGGTTGATGTCATATTTTATTTAGTTTTAATAGTACTAAACTATTGTCCAAACTTGCTTTTATTTATGTTTCCAGCAAAATTTGTGAGAATGTTTTTGATTTTGCAAGCTGGTATTTAAGCTGCTCGCAATGTTTTGCTAGTAGAAAGAAAAGTTTAATTTGAGCCCTGGTAAATTCTCAAACAATTCCTCATTTCTTACTTTGCGCGGCTGCATTTCAACTTTGCATTAATCCACTGTTTAAACACATTTAAAGCGAAAACTGCGAGTGCCTATCCGAAGGTAAAACCTCGTCATTTCGGATGATGACTCAGTGAGGCATATGTAAAACACAACCTTGAACTGTATTGAAATAATCAAATTATTTTGTTGATGTCGAATGAACAAGACATATTGTTTTCAAATGTTATTTGAATTTATTTTGGTATGTTTGATTTGTATTTTGCAATAATAGCGAAAATTCACATTTTCTCGGACATGATCATCTGCGGGCGCTCTCAAAATCCGTTCCTGCCCGAGTGCACAACAGATTTTTCACGCACCCGCAGATGATCATGCCCTAGAAAACGTGTATTATCCCTATATTATCGGTCAATTTCTGGCTTAAGCTTTCTCAAAAGGAAAGAAGTCACTTGTCCTTCATGTAATTAGAGGGAGAAGTTAATATGTCCAGAGAGAAGTTATCTCCCATGTCTTCATCATGGCTGAGCCATGCATAATCTTCTCTTAATAACCTTTAGTTTTTTCGCTTTAGATTAATAAATAATTTAGTAGTGTTGTTTTCCATAATGCTCTTACTGAACTGATAAGCAATCTGCTAGTATCAGGGTTGAAAGTCATACATGTATGTAGAGCAAATCAGAACAGTTTTTATTATTGGGTTTTATATCTGAAATAAATTGCATACTGACAGAATGAAAAAGCTATTAATTAAACGAGATGCTAAATAAAGGCATAAATGTTACTGAGCACAGTGTCTTAATGATGTACACTTAAAAACATGTTGGGACATGATTTTGAACATATTCCAAAAATGTGACATAGGACTCTTAGCAGCATTTGACCATACACAATTACGTTTCTGCCTGATGAAATTCTATTGAAATCTCTTTTTTTAAATTGCATTGCACATACGTAAAACTTACGACAGTTCTTGAAATGTGTTGTTTGTTTACATCATGTGTAGTTTGTTTACATTGAAACAAATCATAATGGTTGCAGTTATTATTAGTAGAGTATCCAGTGAAAACTTAACCAATACCACATTGAAAGATATAACTATACTGAAAAATTAAGCTCAGAATAATGGCGCTTGTAAACAAAATCGCCAATAAACGTACTTCTACCGTTAATTAGACTTTAGTCTTTACCACGGCGGGAAAAAAACATGCATTCACCTGTCAAAATTTTATTTTGGAGAACAACCACAACAAAAAGATTATTTCTAGAAATGATATTTATAAAACAACGCGCATGATATATATGGTATATTCCGTGCTTTATTTACATATTGTATGACACCGTGAAGTTTTGTGTGTTGGTTGTGGAAACATATTATTTATACTTACTCAAAAATTCCATGGTTTCCGCCATTTTGAAGCCGTATAAGAGTGCATTCTGGGACGATGGCAACATAATCTAAGGGAATTAACCTATCCTTATGAAACGATATTGCTTAATCACGTTGGCCTCCCTTAGAGCGATAAAGAAATCTTAAAAATTCTAAATACGTTTACGGACTCTAGATAATATAGGACGTTTCGGGGATTCCGATAATGACGTCACGTCATGCTTAAATTTTGGCCGTCAAAACTGCGGACATTTTGCTATTGTTTGCATTTGATGAACCGCATCGTGTTTAGGTTACCATAATATCTCTACTTGACACATATTCGCGACCCTTTTTAAGATCAACAAAATACTCAGAAATTGAAATTCTTTCAGAATAAATTGATTTCGATGAACGAACACAAACTTAATAAGGACGAAATCAAACAACACATAGATTGATTTTATTTAATAAACCGAACTGATTTGAACCTACTGTATATGTCTGTAAAACTTACCTGAACTTAAACCAAGGACTCTATATACGCTCCGTGTGTAAACTGATATGCAAATCTTGCGTTCATGTCACGTAAGGTATTAAAGGGATCTTTTCACGCTTTGGTAAATTGACAAAATTGAAAAAAGTTTTTTCAGATTCGCAAATTTTCGTGTTATTTATGATATTTGTGAGGAAACAGTAATACTGAACATTAACCATGCTCTAATATAGCCATTATATGCATCTTTAAACGATTATAAAACCTAAAAATTATAAAGCGTTGCAACGCGAAACGATTGAATAATTTGGAGAGTTCTGTTTTTGTCGTTAAATTTTGTATAACTACGAAGATTGCTTATATAACGTATAAAATACGTGACGAATGTATACTCGGCGGAATAGCTCAGTAGGCTAAAGCGTTTTTACATCAGGACTCTGGCAGGACTCCAGGGGTTATTGGTTCGAAACCTGCTCCGGGCAATGTTCTTTTCCTTTTTTTAATTTTATTCTTGAATTTTTACTGGAGCTTTTACGATCCAATGTTTACATTTATCAATATAAAGCATTTAATACATAAGTTAAAAAATGCCAAAATCTGTGAAAAGGCCCCTTTAAGATAAGATAAGATAAGATTTATTTTGAGTCGGCAAGACATAAATAGACAACATAAGCCATTAAGGCTTTTGAACCGACTATTAGATCTACTAAAATTGTTCAATATAAAATAAAGTGTTTATTACAAATATGATCAAAACAACTAGTATTGACTTAAATTCCAAAAATACGATGTTATTAAACTATTTTAAACTGTATGTACTATCGATGTGAATTATTCCCTTGGCAACAATGTACATCATACACAGCGCATCCATATTTAGGTCTAAATTTCCTGACATTTGGGGAACACAAAGGTCATTGTGGTCATGTCGCAAAGGTCACTGTGGTCATGTCGCAAAGGTCACTGTGGTCATGTCGTATTACCGCATTGTGCGACTTAAGCATTGAATCTTGTAATTGACTGATTTTATAAAAGTAAAAAAAAGTATACAATATGACGCAACGTCATATATTATAAAGACGTCATAGTATGACAGCGAAGTCCTCATCGCGTGGCAACAACAAAATGTGGTTTTAAAGCAGTTAAACTTATAGAGACAGCTCCGATAAAACGGGAAAACTATCACCAAACTCACAACTTACAAAACGTCTTCGACAAGATGAATAGATCCGACATCACTACTGCAAAGAAAAGGTTAAATCGATGATTCATATTCATTCTATAGTCTACAGTCTGGTATTGTTTTATATAAAAAAAAACATTTCTTATTAATAAATGATATTTATACACGCGTATCCAGCAACGCTTATTCCCATTCAACATTTATGTAAATAGTTTCAAAACCACGAACTAATATATACGCATAAACGTTGCTTTTGTTATAACCGATTTCCCCGCGACTGCAAAAAAGTGTGACGAAGCCTTTTTTGAATGATACAATAAATTGTGAACGAGTCGTTTATAAAAAGATACATTTTTGTTAAACAATCGTGTTAAAGATAATCTTTATAACACTATATTATTTATTTCTATTTACAACATAATTTCATATTTAATATCAGTCGCCGATACCTCCCTTCAACGCATAAAATCTCGTATCTTGTAGACGCGGTGACGTCGAGCGCACGAGAGGTCACGTGCGCACCTCGCGGTCCTCCCTCTCCTACGTGTTCCCGCGGAACGGAGGCAGCTCGACTGACCGACCAGGTAAGATATACACCAACTACGAGACCGTCAGTGAGGATGTGAACACAGACGCCAGCGAATGCGTCCTAGGCTCAGATCGAGCTGTGAATCGCATAAAAGACAATGTCACGAAGAAGAAACCAATGGACGGTCATCGCAAAAGAACGGGGCCTGATCGACAGCAAGGAGAATATGTTGCACAGAAGAAAGGTGCAAGCAATAGTCCGGATCTGGATCACAGCGGCCTTGTCAATGCAAACACTAACGAGTTCGTTTGCAGTGACCCGATGATGTCCCCGGTCGCCGTGTTGCCTACCGGTGCCGTCTACTCCGCTAGTGATCTCGATCTGGCTGAGAATCCTCCTGGTGCCAAACTTTACAGCCCAGAATTAGGACAAGAAATGAATGAAGCCATTGAAAGTCAGTCTGTCGGCGTGTATTCCAACGGACACATCGAATCTCACGTAGAGATGCAATCGAGAAAAAATAAGGTATCTAATAGGTTTATAGATATGGAGATTGGATATGACAGGAATAACCAACCAGCAAACAGTATCCGGGAGAGATATGGCAGATACAAAAACAAGGCGGCGATGCCTCCGTCAATGTGTGAACGATCAGACACCCCAATTTCATACAAACCCGGAACTGAGCCGCCGGCGCGTGTCTCCATCGCCGAAGGGTTATCTAAAACCGCCGCCAAACTGGCTGCAATGGCGAAGAAGCAAATCAAGCGATCCGACACAATAAAATTCCAGCCATCCGAATTGCCATACTTAGGCCAGTTTATTGTCGTGAATGCTGCCAAGCGCTCTTTTGATTTTTCTACGTTGACGCACGTGCCGGAAGCGCATCCTGTCATGCGGATCCGCAATCCGCTGTTCCAAGGACAACGGCATCAACGATTGCCGCGATTCGATCACGTGCTGCTCAGTTACTCCTCAGGAAGTTCCCATGGAATGAATGCACGTGACTTTTGACACGCCTTAATATATGTGTATACCGGTATGCATATTTTTGGTTAAAAATATAAATTGTTTTGCACTATTTTCAGTCTGTATGAGTCAAGAATGGAAAGCGAGTGTTCTATTATTGTTGTACACTTTTATAATATTGTTATACTATTTAACACGATATTAATTTTCTAAATGAAATTTTATTAAAACATAGCTCTATGCGCATACAATTTGATTAGTTAACTGTTGCTTTGTGGGATATCTGTTGTGTTATTTTAAGGACTTTCGTGAGTGTGTATCATCATCATCGTCATCGATATCATCTCCATCAACATTACATAAATCATTATTATTGTAATCAATATCATCATCAAACATACTGGTTTCATCTCATAATTATCGTCATCAATATCATCATCATCCTCATTATAATAAAACCAACTTATCGATATAATCATGATAATCATTATCGTAAGTATGTTAACCCTTGTTAACCCTTGCTGGGAAATTTGTCGTCTGCTAAAATGTCTTCTGCTGAATTTCTAAAATTAGCATTTTTTTCGATTTTTTTCAAAGAACACTATCAGAATAGCAAACAGTTTGGATCCTGATGAGACGCCACGTTCAGTGGCGTCTCATTTGGATCCAAACTGTTTGCAAAGGCCTTCAAAATTCGGTTCCAGCACTGAAAGGGTTAAGTATGATACGTATAAAAATATACAGCAATGTTCTTATTGGCCTTTGGTATGTATGTATTGAGTATGTATGTTTTGCTGGTGACACTGTTAAAGCAGTAAAATGCATAGGTATTTGGGTGCATATTTAGACGAAAAACTAAATTTTAAAGAACTCATCAAAATTAAGTGCCGTACAGCCATGTACAACTACCTTAAAATCAAAAACATAAGGACATACTTAACAAAAGAAGCTCCTTTTGTCTTTGGTAATATCCCATCTGGATTATTGTAATCTCATCTTGTATGGAACAGCTCAATGCAAAATAAACAGAATGCAACGTATCCAAAAACATGTGCGCCATATTGGTACTCGGCCGACAGAAATATGACAGTTCAAAAGATGCTCTGTATGAACTACAATGGCTACCAGTAAAGGCTAGGATAATTTTCCAATTACTGACCTTCATGTATAATTATTCTGTTGGCCACGCGCCAAAATACCTTACAGAACTTTTAAAAGAAAAAGTACTAGCACGTAACCTCCGATCTACTGTCTCGTATGACAGATGTTATGATGTGAAACGCACAAAAAAAACCTGCATGAACAGGAGTTTCGGAGTTGTTGGTCCGAAACTGTGGAATGACCTACCATCAAGCATTCGGACTTCTGTCTCAATAGACATTTTCAATAGGAATTTTAAAACATGTCTCTTCAGAGACTTTTACAACCTATTTTAATTTGAATACCTGTGATTTCAAAACAAATCGAGACTCAGTTGTACGAGCTTATTTGTCCAACAACCATGACTCGGAGGACCAAGAAATTAAAGAATTGTGCGGGCTTCTTTGCTCGAAAAGGATATTTAATGTTCAAGTGACTGGTAACAAAAAATCATTAGGGCCTCTCTGCTCAATGATTGAATGTCATCATCCAGCGGTCTTTTAGTCACGCTTAGCCCCTCTAGTTGTGTCTTATAGTCACACTGAAATTTTAACCTTCAAGTCGTGTCTTGTAGTCACACTTGGTCAGTCAATTCGTGACTTGTAGTCACAAAAGTTCAAATAAGGTTAAAACCCAAAAGAAGTGTCCGTACTGGTGACAGGCGACGGGTAGCTGTGGGATCCGACAGCCAGAGTGCAGAAATATCCTTTCACGTATCCGTATAGTTAATGATAAACAGTGTCTTTATGTTGCCAAAACTTTGCTGATAATATCATTATAATTATTGTCTTAACCCTAGTTATATTAATTTATTACATAATATTTTATTTTTTCTGTGTTTTAATATTGTAGCCTGTATTGTTTTATTGCTTACAGCATTTTTATTTATATCACACATTTTTAGATTATTAATCCCTTAATTTATGCTGAATAATAGTATCAATCACTCTGTTTTATCAATTGTACGTATATTTATATGTTTTGTACAACGCCATTGAATATAATTATATAAATAAGCGTTTCATCAAATTAGCAAGTTTCAAGTTTCAAGTATGTTTCACGTTTTTAAATCTGTTGTATAATGCGCTTTTTTGTATGATCTTCATGCAATAATGTTATAATACTAACATAATAATAATAATAATAATAATAATAATAATAATAATAATAATAATAATAATAATATAATAATAATAATAATAATAATAATAATAATAATAATAATAATAATAATAATAATAATAATAATAATAACAATTAAAGTAATACTGCAAACTTCATTAATATTTTACCGCGTACAAATGATATAAAGGACAGTCTCAAAAGTCCGAAAGCGACAAAGAAGACTTTTAAACTGAATTGTATTGCATCTTCACCATCGTTAATACACACACATACCAATAAAAAACAATGAAAACACAATATTTTGATAAATAACCTTTATTTACCTCAAGACAAACCTGCAAGCATATCTTACACATTGATAGTAAACTGGCATTGTAGTGTGGGCTGTAGTATTTTACAAGAAATATACTTCATAAACAAGAGTATGTGATATTAGATTATACGACGAATTATGAATTTCATTGGTTATGGACATTCACATTACAACAATTGCTATACCCAATCGTTTTCTTAAGATACAAACAAGGTCATAAGGTTAACTTTTTTTTCAAATAATGACAACAAGAAGCATACATTGAAAGGCAACTACTTACTCAGATTCAAACATAACTACATCGGTCAGCGAAAAAAACATATTGAAAAAAACATATTGAAAAAAACATATTGAAAAAAACATATTGAAAAAAACATATTGAAAAAAATATTACTCAAAAGATTCCCAAAACAAACACAATTTAAACAATATGATCACGCTGCAAGGCTCAGTACATTTTCAATACATTATTCAGAACTCTATAAAAGCGCAATAAAGCATTTCACACATGTAACACTTTTATTTAACATCAAATTACAAATCAAACAAATGAAAACAAAATGTATTTGACTCAGACATCAGCAGGGAGGTTTTTCCAATCCACTTAGAGCAGATTCGTCAAGCGTTGTATGATATTGTGTTTTTTATTTCCATGAATATAATTTGCTTATTTCTCTTACATTACTACAACGATGATTTATTAAAGCTAAACATATTGTGTATGAAAACACTGTCAGGTAAAATAAGTCAGAATAAAAAATCAAAACATAATAACAACACAAACGCACGTTTGTAATACAATAAAATAAACGGTGTAATTATTGATCACACATGTATTACGATTTCTGGATCAAAATGTGTTGTTGACATAATCATTACAACAATAGTAATCATTTTACATACAAACAGTATTACCATGTTAACATTCTAATATAATATTATAATATTAAGGATAAAAAAACAAACATGCATTAAAGGGACTGTCATCCACAACGACGAAGAAAATAACAGTTGAAAAATACCGTATTTTTTTACAATTATTAGTTTACATTGATTAAAATATCACGACCGGTACTTTACATTTCTTGAAAAAGTTGTTAAGTTTTCATATTTTCAGTATATTTGGTTATACCTTTTACTGGGTATCTCTACCAGGTACTACCTGTTCACTATAAATAACGCTAGTAGAATGATCCTCATCTTCACGTGGTAAACCCAAGAAATGCAAATTGTGCATGCGTAGTGAATTGTATATATATATATCATATATAAACTGATAAATCTACTTGCGTTATTTATAGTGTATATATCGTTATTTCACCTATTTTCGCGATGTACTTTCGATTTCACATCGCGAGACTTTATTACCAAATATACTGAAAATATGAACTTTTTTCAAGTAATGTAATACACCAGTTTAAATGGATCAGAACATGCTCATGATAAAACAAAGCACACACTATAGTAACAGGCTCGAACATACACCAAACATAACGACAACTATCACCAACTACACACGCCAACACATACCATTAATGTAATATATCATTATAGGGTTGCAATATTCACGTTTAATACTTTATTCGAGCTTTATTTTAGTTTGCAAATTCACAGATTTTACAGATGTTATTTTAGATCTACGTTACGTTAAACAAACCGCATTGTATATTTTACTCACAATTCACCAGGATGATTTTTTCCTTTCTGTCGAGTGCAGATTATACAGGTATTGTTTGTTATTGTTTCAGAGATAGTTTACATCTGCAATTTTGAAATGGATGTGGTGTCCGCCATCGACCGGGAAGTCACAGGTTTAGTCCCCTCTCAGCTTTCTAAGGATATGTAAAATACGTCAAATACTGGTGACAGAGAAACGGACTCGTGGTGGTCTCTTTAAGCCGAGGGCGTCAGATGCAAATGGGCTAAAATACAAAGGTTTAAAATAACGTTATTCTAAACATATGAATATTATGAACTTATTTTCCTAACTATACACATCATCATTTTTGTTCGAGGCACATTTTAGTTTATTTTCACCCGTTCGCTCAGCTGCACCAAAACAATGTGCATTCTGTCTAAATTAACATAAATATGTTAACACATATATGTAACAAAAAGTTATACCTATTTTGTATGATTGTATAAAAACACTACCACAAAGAAAACGTCTAAATATATACATTTAACATGTTCCGGTTATAACCACAAACATACGAAAACTAACACGTAGTTGTTATTAAAGTATGTGGTTAAAACAACAGCACAGTCATATTTTACTTTGTCCCATATCAATCAGTCTCTGACAATAGAGTAGATAAATAAGGCTATTGTAACTCGATGTTCCATACATTACCTTCTTTTCTTAGATGCTGATAGAATTTGGTATTAAGATTGGATCCATGTAGTCGTAGCGGATTGCTCTTTTGCTGTTCCTTTCTTGGATTGTTGCATGAATCTTTTTAAGCTCTGCTCGAAACTTGTTCACAATGTCCAATGCTTTCTGCTCGAAGATGTACTTTACTTCAAAGTTTCCCAATGCCTTCCCGAAAGAATGCTCGCTGAGAATTTTTATTATCGTCAGAAGTTGGTAGTGGTCAGAGCGATCTTGAATGGCTTGCAGCACGTCGCGTTCAGAATGACTTCTTTTGTCGCTGGGCGGTTTTCCTCGCATCTTTGATGGGTAGTTCATCGGAAAGGCGTACTCATCATACTGCTTGAAGTTCACACCCGCGTGACCTGCACTGCACGTGTAAATGATGCTCGTGACGACCTGAATCAACTGGTCACGTGACGTAAACTTCCCGTTGACACCTTCAATACCCAGGACCCCGAGGCCACCTTTTTCAATGGGCCTGTCCAATTCTGCCCGCCAGTTCTGAACCTCATAGTCTTGAGACAACACGTTGTCGGATGGATAATATAGGAGCACGTAATCGGTTACGTATTGCAGGATTGCGTTGTATGTCAGAAGAGCATCCTCCCGGAAGGGGTAGTCGGGAACTACTTCTGGTTTCTCTACCTTTCTCTCTTTGAGGCTGGCCGGGAGCGTTCCGTCCACGTTGAGCCTCCATTTGGGTTGGTAACGCTTTATCAACTCATAGGCTCCTTTTGTACCTGTAGACATAACTGTGTCCACAAAGCCTCCTTCATTGAGCAAAATCGCCAAAGCAAGCTCATTGATTGTCGCCAAATGCACAAAGTGTGGTAACATGAGTTTATACATCGGGTGTGACTGTGCCAGATGTCGGTGAACGGATACCTCAAACCCCTCCATGACGATGTGTGTGTACCCAAGATGGCTGATAGATTGGTGGACGTTTGCGTCTGCGTTATTGAACCACATTTTTGCGAGAATCCACGTGTATTTGTTGTCAGAAGGAAGGAAGACAGGGTTGTCGTCTGCTGGGTCTTGGAACAGCTGTATGGCGATGGGAACAATTGTGTCATCGTTTCGTCTGTAGAACAACGCTATAGGAGAACACACTACACTCTCGCTCTCCTTGTTGCAATCATCTAGAATTGAATGGTCTATTATAAAAAGACGATTATACGATAATGCCGATTGCAGAGTATCCTTTTCTAAGAAGGGTTTAAGCATTGCCGGTGTTACCGCAAGTTTCTTGGGTATTTCCTCACATAGCCGGATCATTCCGTTGTTCGTGCCAGCAAAACGCTGCATTCCGAACTTGACATCGTCGTCCCACCTTAAAATAGCGGATTCGCTTTTTGACAAACATTCAGTTGAACATAAATTATGAAGTTGTATCAAAATATTATTAAATATTATGCATGCTGGTCGCTTAATAATAAAACTTAAAAAAATAAAAATAAAGACTTAGGCCATTTGCACAATAAATGATAAACACTAATATACCAAACATGTAAAATACCGTGTAAAGTCGGATGGTGCCGGAAAAAGACATCCAAATATGTTTTTCACGTCATTTAAATCCTTCCACTCTTTGCCGTGAAAAAATACCTCCTTTGCTTCTGCAGTACGACTTTCTACAATTTGTAGTGCTGCTTTAGTGTAATGGGCTCGCTCTAGGTTTTGAGGTTCCTTCGATTGGCAGGGAATACCCGGCGATCGTTGTGTGTATTCGTAAAGTTTACGCTGTTCAATTAATGTTTCTTCTCGTCTTTCTGGAATAAAGACATATCCATGTATTTACCCGTATATCATGTTAATCGACTAACAGATTGTCCAGTATTTTTCTGCAACGCAAAATGGACATGATGGGTTGCGTGTCGCTTATTTCCGAACCTCATGGAAGAGGTACCGTGAAGTCGGAATACAACTTTTTCGGTGATTATACTGTTAGCGTATTTCAATACTTGCTTGTTAAGTAAGCCTTAAGGTAAGCCTTAAGAAATTTAAATGCTGCGGATAGAAGGCTGCGGATAGAAGGCTGCGGATAGAAGGCTGCGGATAGAAGGCTGCGGATAGAAGGCTGCGGAAAGAAGGCTGCGGATAGAAGGCTGCGGATAGAAGGCTGCGGATAGAAGGCTGCGGATAGAAGGCTGCGGATAGAAGACTGCGGATAGAAGGCTGCGGATAGAAGGCTGCGGATAGAAGGCTGCGGATATTTTAGGGAATCTACGCAATATTTGAAGCTGTAAGATTATAGGGGAGGTGGGGAGTCTAGTTATGCTCCGATTTTGTTGATCATTTACAAGTGTGTTACCTGGATTCGGGTCGTCCTTCGGCAAATATGTACCCTCGCATTTGGCGCTCCAGGCAATCATTGAAAACGTCTGTGGTTCGACTCCTTGAAAAATGGAGTATTAATATTATTGATAACATGATTTATGGTAAGTGTATTTGAGTCGCGCTCTGACAAAAAGGGGGTATAATGCATGTGCGTAAAATGTCTTTCCAGATTAGCCTGCGTGGAATGCATCAGGGCCGACAATCCCGCTTTTATTGCATTTTTCGTTTAAAGGAATACTGTTCTTGACGAAAATCAAGTTAACCCTTAAAGCGCTGGAGCCGAATTTTAAAGGCCTTTGCAAACAGTTTGGATCCAGATGAGACGCCACAAAACGTGGCGTCTCATCTGGATCCAAACTGTTTGCTATTCTGATAGTATTCTTTGAAAAAAAATGAAGAAAATGCTTATTTTAGAAATTCAGCAGACGACATTTTAGCAGAAGACAAATTACCCAGCATGCAAAGGGTTAAAGCATAAAGTGCAAACTACACAGGCTAATCTTAGTCAACACTTTACGCACTTGTATTAAACCCCCTTTTCTTAGGACAATGCTCATTAAAAAAAATTAACCTACAGCTAAATGTTCATTTTAGTGGTGCCAAGCAGATTAATAGATAACATATAACCTTGAATTAAAACTATGTTTCTCTGATAGTATAGTGCATTAATAACCTCTAAAAAAATTATATTGAAAACATCAGAGAGACGATAGTTTTAAGTAGTATTTACGAAAATAATACGTTTTGGAATTCTGATTTTTATCCCAAATTGTCTAAATGGTTCATGCTTAGTGGTTTTTCAAGGTCAAAGTGTATAAACAGTTCAGACAACGGTATTAATATTTATTAACTTTTTAAAATATTTATATGAAGGCCATCTGTTGATAATATTACCCGGTTTGATTTCTCCCTCGGTGATGCTTTCAACGATCCAGCATGTGCTTTCGCCATCGCTGTGTTTCCTCAATTGCACACCCGAAACGTCTCCCCACTGGAATGTATAATAAGGTTCCGCTCTATGAAAAGGGTGTCTGATGCATGTTCGTAAAAATTCATCCCAAAATAGCCTAGCAGTTCGCACATGCTAATCAGGGACGACCCTTTTCGCCTAAACAGGCTTCCTTTAAACGAAAGGTACAATAAAACACTTTACGCACACTTATTACTGTCATTTTGCCTTTTTTTTTAAAGTTTTACTGGTTCTATTTACAATACTTTTTTTATATCACTGTATAACATTATATTCTTAAAAATCACGGTGTAAGAAATAACTCCGAAAATGTTACTAGACTTCGATATAACAAAGGTAAGTTTAAAACGATCATCATTGTAACCAAAAGGAATTATAAATATTCTCGAGATCCTTGCGAAATATAAAATTAAATTTGTTTGACCAAGTATAACACTTAAAATCAAACAATAAAGTGTGTCCGTCATTGATTCGCAGAAAGTGTCCACTTTCTTTCTGTCATATAAATTAATTATACTACTCAAACTTTGCTGAGGATAACTTTTTATTTTCACATTATCTTCAATTTTGGATTACGTTCATTTTGAATTTTAGTATATGTGTCGAAGGGAAAACCTATGAGTTTGATGCCAACCAAAAATAATAGCAGTGCGAATAGTAGATAAGCGAACAAGGCCAGATTCTCCATTGTCTGGCGAAGACACTCACAACAAAACCGGTTTAGCAAGCACGGGAACAACGAGCACGAGTAAGTCGAGTCCACCAAGTGTACTAACAAATGTAAACAATAGGAACAGTGAGTACTTCGATTTCCAACTGAGTCAAGATTACGTTAAGCAAGTTATAAGCCAATAGAATCAATCACCACTTCCTATGAGCTTTGCGCAACCCAATTTCGGACATCCACAATTCTACATGTCCAAACCCCAATCGCCAACGCTAAGCAAACATATACAGAACACACCACCGCCTTGGGCGTTAGGTATAATGGACGGCATACGAACCATACGATCGTCTTCACAAAATATAGTTAAAACATTAAACATCACCAGTGTAAAACTTCAGAATTGGATTGGAAGTTAAACTGACATGCATTGACAAACGTGTAATATCAGTTGAAAATTCTTGTGCGGCAAAGTACTGAATTCGAATCCCAAAAGGCCCACCTTAGCACTCTCCAACACGAGATAGAATCCCTTGAAACCAAACGTACGAAGATGGAAAAGCAAATGGATGATTATAGCACACGTGAGGAGTACATAAACGACAAACTGTCAGACCTCAAAAGTCGTTCCATGCGAGAAAAATTAATGTTTTATGGGCTTGATGAATCGAGAGAAGAAGACTGCGGCGTGATCGTGAAAACATTTATCAAGGATATTCTACTGATAGACACCCACGACATCAAGTTAGACAGGGTGCATCGCATAGGTCCATATTCCGACAGGAAACACGACCGATAGTCGTCAAGTGTCACGACTAAAACGACCGCGAACGAGAGCGCAAACAGTCTTTCGTCGACACCATAAAAACGGAACTTTCCAAACGTACAATTGGGCGTCTGCATCCGACGACCACAACTACATAGAGAAGCTAGACAGGCTCTACTCCCGTACTCAAAGGAAGCGGAAGCACAACACGAGCGCGTGCGAATCGTAGGCAACAAGATTTTCGTGAACAACGTTGTGCGAAAGAAATTTGTTAACGGACAGGTAGTCAACATCAACTAGGATAGCAGTGGGAAGGGCATCACAATAATGTAATGGAACATTGATGGGCTTGGGCGAAAAATCGACGACACAGACTTTCTGGACACTGTATCTCAATGTGATATATTGTTTCTATCAGATACTTGGTTACATAAGAACAGCTTCATCAACACTGATATTAATGGCTTTATTTCCAATCATTTATTTGGAATCAAGAGTGCGAACACAGGCAGAGGACGTTAAAGAGGAGGTATTTCTGTATATTTTAAACATCACTTAAAAAAACAAAATCAGAGTCATAGAAAAAATCAAGCAGATATTATTTGGATACAATGCTGTAAATCTCTCTTTAACATAGACATTGATGTTTATATAGGTCATATATACATTCCTCCAAACAATTCCAGTATTAATACAAATAAAATAGATTTTGTTCGATACCTTAGAATGTAACATTGAGCGATATAAAAATCTGGGCCAAGTTTTTATCACAGGAGAGTTCAATAGTAGATGTTCAAATGTATGCGACGTTCTAGATATTGACATGTACATTGACGATGAAGAGGTCTCAAATCGTGTTTACATTCCCCCACGTGCTGGCAAAGACCACGTGATTGATACAAATGGTAAACGATTGATTGAACTCTGCCATTCGACTTTGTTCATTATTGTTAACCGGCGAATACACGAGGATCTAAATATAAGAGATTTCACTTTTCACTCACTTAGGAGTAGCAGCCTGCCGATTATCTACACCAAAATATATCTTTCTTATAAGTAACTTTAAAGTACTTCAGCCAAATGAGCTCTCTGACCATTCGGGCATACTCTTTTGTCTCGCGTCAAGACACGCTTCCGATCAAGAAGGCAACAAATCCGAAGCCGCCTTTGATTTTAAAATAAAATGGGACGACTCAAAAATAGACCCTTTTACGAATGCCTTAACGGAATACAAAGCGCAATTGCGATCACTCGAACAGTCCATTTTAAACGAGCGCGACATTGATGAGATATCAAATGACTTTATAATATTGTAAAACAAAGTGCGATAGAGGTGTTTGGAAAAACCGTAATAAATAACAAAAAACATAATGAAATTCACCATAACAAAACAAAATGGTTTAACAACGAATGTTATACTTCCAAAGCGGAATTTAATAAACATAGGGATACATTCCTAAAGGACAGATCCAACGAACATAACCGACAATTATATATCAACTCGAGAAATATATATATACGCACTAAACTCCGAGTTAAGCAAAAATTCATGCATAAAAACCAATTTCACAAATCTTAGTAAACATAAGCGACGAGACTTCTGGAAAACAATTAAAAACAGTATTTAAAGAAAGACAACAGTCCAACTAATTTAAACACAACGGCACTTTATGAACACTTTAAACATTTATATTCTGACAATGGGAGTAATACCGAAAATAACACACGCGAAAATAATCCCTTCAGGTCGGATCCAGACTTAGATAAGGACATTTCGCTAGAAGAGGTAACTATTGCTATCCGCGCACAAAAAAAACAACAAAAGTAGCGGTATCGACAAGATATGCGCAGACATATATACAAATTCTATACCGGAATTGTCATCAGTTATATAAGCACTTTTTAACAGAATGTATAAAAATAGTGAATATTCAAAATCCTGGGGTGAAGGAATTATAATACCTATTTTCAAGGGAGGGGATACCGAGGATGCGAAAAACTATAGGGGTGTCACCCTTATTGATATTCTGGTAAAAATATACTCCACACTAGTTTTGAATCGATTGACAAAATGGTCTACTGAACATAAAAACTTGATACAAAACCAATTCGGCTTTCAGAAAGAAAAGTCTACAATAGACTGCATATCAGTATTGCAATATATTATACAAGAAACATTTAGCCAACGGAAAAAGCTATATTCTGCATTCGTGGATTTCAAAAAATGTTTTGAAAAATTAGACCGAACCCTTATATTACAAAAACTTATTAGCGAAAACGTAAGCACACAATTTGTAAACGCCGTACGGAGCATGTATAACTCCGTCAAAGCATGTGTCCAGCATGAAAGTAACTATACACCACTATTTGAGTCGAATATTGGTGCAAACAAGGCGACCAAAGCTCAACATTATTGTTTTTTTTCTTTTCATAAATGATATTGTTTCAAGTTTTAATAATAATAAGGATGACCTTTTTACTATTGAGAATACTAATTTATTCATACTGCTTTTTGCTAATGAAGCGGTCATATTCGCTCATTCGCCTAACGCACTACAATCGCTACTTAAAGATTTAGAAAAATTACTGCAACGAGTGGAAGATAACAGTAAATACAAAAAAGACAAAAATAATGATTTTTGAGAAAGGTAGACATACACGATATAATTTTACATTAAATAACACAATATTAGATTCCGTCGATTCATTTAAATATTTAGGGGAAAATCTTTACAAAAACGGAGACTGGAACCGTACGTAAAAACATATCGCTCAACATTCACAATTCGCGTTACACAATTTGTTCACAGTATTTAATCATATTGAATTAACTATAGACGAAACGTGTAGACTGTTTGATAGTCTTTTTTAGTCGAAATTAAATTACGCATGGGGCGTTCATGAAGGAAAAGATATCGAATGCATACCTTGTAAATTTCTACGTAAGATACTTAAAGTCAGAAAATCCACAAACCTAGACGGACTTTACGGGGAATTGGGCAGATATCAAATGCATTTAAAACGACAATTGACATTAGTTGAATACTGGATAAAAATCATTGATCCGGACAACAACATACTGACAAAATATATTTATAATTAACTTAAGAGCGATGCTTAACGTAATAATACATATGCCGGCAGGAACTGAGCTTATCGGATTAAAGAATTACTCGAACACATTGGATTAGCTAGCATATGGACGCAACAAAACACGTTTACCCCAAACGAATACGACCTAAAAATAATAACAAATCGAATTATGGATATATATAAACAGACTTGGTTTGCAAATATAAACAACTCAAATAGACTAGTTGCATACCGATATTTCAAATATGACTTTGAAACGGAAACATGTTTAAAATGTATTAATAACAATAGATTAAATATCACTTACACAATTCAGAATCTCTGCACATACTTTAGCCATAGAAAAAGGTCGTCATGAAAACATACCAAAAGAAAATAGGAAGTGTATTTACTGAAATATAAATGCTATAGAAAGCGAATTTCACTTTGCATTAGTATGCCCCCTATATAAAGAAATTAGACAACAATACCTAAAACCATACTTTCGTCATTGGCTAGTAATGAACAAATTCGAAATTGTAATGTCATCAAAATCAACAAAGAATTAAAAAACCTATCAAAATATATTTATTTTGCCGTCAAACTATGGTCAAATGTAACGTAGTTTAAAATATATGCTATTATAGCCTTCAGTTTTGTATGTCTATTAGAAAAGATGCAATAATAAGTGAACCGTATTTACTATGATTATTATTTCCTTTTGCCTACTGTTACAAATATTAATGTGATCTAATAACTGTATTGGATATAGTAAAAGTGACTAGTGCGATTATTTTATATTATGTTGACCATGTGTAGCGAAGAAGATCACTTCTTTATATGATTTTCCAAATTTAAAAATGTACTTTTATTGTTATCATTATCAATTATAATATTTTAAAGGTAATTGTTTTTTTTATCATTATCAATTAGATTATTCAATTTACATAAAAGAGTTAGCAAACATTTGTTTAATGTTAAATGATTAAAGAAATCTACTCATTATTTTTTTTTTAATTTTAACATAATCATTACGAAATAATGTTACTTAACTAAGTCTGTGTAATTGAACAATTTTTCATAGCATCCAGCATTGAAAATATAATCCATTATTTTAACAATGAGAATTTCTTTTTTGGATATGAAATTCACCACCAAAAATATATATTACTTATGTAACTGACATATTGATTATATTCTTGTAATGATTTTGACATGCCTTTTTTCTTTTTTGTTTTACCAACTATTTGTATACATCGTTTTGTGTTGCACTTCTCTAGTGGGCAAATATCTAGTTTAGGCGGAAAGTGTCGTCCCTGATTAGCCTGTGCGGACTGCACAGGCTAATAGCGGACGACACTTTGAGCACATGCATTAAACCCCATTTTCACAGAGCGAGGCTCATATAATGTTCATTAAAGTCTGATTATATCTTTGAATATATATATATATATATATATATATATATATATATATATGATTTTTTTCTTTATTTGCACAGCTCATTAAGTAGCTTTTATAATTTGAATTAGAATATTTTCGATTACAATTTTCCCGCTGTAGAAATTATCGCAAGAATTCCGTCTATCAAAGAAGAATGAAGAAGAATGCGGGCATGATAAAGTCTTAACTGCATCAAATGAAGCCATTGTTAGATTGCTATATTAGTATGATATATGCATGTGTTACACAGAAGAATAAATATAAGTACTTACGTTCGGATTATCAATGTGAAAAGTAAAGCCGCTTTTCAACGACGGTCTCTCATCCTGATCCGATGATGCCACCCTCTTTACGCCCTGTCTTCGACTCATGACGAAATATCCAACCTAACTTTCAGTGTAGGCAATTTTCATACAAATGTGAACTGAACTACACGACCACGTTTTATTTATTCATATCGTCGATTTTTTTTGTCGGGATACTAAGAAATCTATTTTTGTTCTTTATAAAGAATACATGCGTTTTTTTTTCTTAAGAAGAATAATACAAACTGCAGTTTTGGCTTACCTGAGCACAAATGGAGCAACACAAACGCAATAGTCAGTTATTTTGATTTTAAAAACGTATGTCGTCAATCACAAAATGTTCATCACATTTAACAGGGATAAACTGGACCAATTAGTGCAATTTAAGAGAATTGAGTTATCTCGAGGGAACAACTAAGCTAATCCGTTCCTACGAGTTAGTCAGCCAATCAAATTGATTGTTATATAGATATAATTTTTGCCCATGATCATTATTGGCTGACTAACTCGTTTCCTCGAGAGAGCTAAAATTATCTAGTTTGTTTAATGCATCCCTCCTTTATTTTCTGCACCACTCTTTTTCTCATTGCACTCCTATTTTATTTAGTTTTGCACTCCTATTAGTTTCTGTCTAGTTCCCACGACATAGCTAAGTCGTTCCATCGAGATAGCTTTAATTTTCTACTCGTTTGTTCAATGCACCCATCCTTTATTTACTGCATTGCTCCTATTTTAATTGCACTCCACTTTTAGTTAGTTTTGCACTCCTCATTTTTCTATCTTGTTCCATCGCCTTAATATTTCGTTCCCACGACATAACTCGTTCCCTCAATATAGCTAAAATTCTTTTCTCTTTTGTTTAATGCTCCCCTCCTTTATTAACCGACACAGCAACAATACAATAATCCCAAACCTTTAGAAATCAATAAAACAATAAATAAATTATTTTTTGATATAGCCATACAAACAATTTTGTGTATAGATTTATTATCAAATGACTTCGTGTATCGCCATTCTATCAAATCGTTTTATTCAAAGTGCTTAAGGAAGGCTTTCTTTTCATTTCCATTTGGTATAGGACGTTTACATACCAGTGCAATAATTATAAATCAGGTTAGCGATAATAGGTCCTCTTGTCCCTATATTTTTTTGCGTGGGTTGAATGGCACTGTAAAAAATATTAGATTACGTTATCATGCATTAACCGGGGTTATTCTCTTTTTTTTCAATGTCAATCATTTGCAATAAATGGCTGTGTGGAATTTCAATAACAATTTCATCTTTAAAAATTATCAGCTGGATAGACCACTTCGAAAAGGCTGAATAAGGATATTTTGCATTCAACTTAGACAGGGTCTATCCTACTTAGGCCAGTGAAAACTTAATTGTTTCTATGTTTCCGGTCAAAGGAAACCTCTAAGTAATTTAAATCGAATACAAGCGTGGTCGAGATGTAAAAACATGGAATAAAATCTCACGGTAACAAAAAATCCAAACGATACGAACTCTGTCTTGCTGAGTTAAATGAAATTACTTTTGACAGCAAACGTTAACGACAGTGTTTGAAAGGGTGATGCGTACCTAACTATATACTCGGGAATGAATCATGTTCATTTAGTTTTCATGTTGATAGCAATTAATACTGAAGTTCCTTAGTGTAAGAAATAACCAACGTTGACGGGAATATAGTGCTTAGCTGTTTATGTTTTGTATCACAGTCCGCACAGGCTAATCAAGGACAACGTATAAGTAGCCTCAGCCTGGAGGTGGTTTTAGTGGTATTGTGTCAGTTGATTTGATGGTTAAATACTGCTTTTGCGTTAAATTAAAGGTTCCAACTTCGTGTGTCGTCTAAACACATATACCGGCATTCACATAACTAAACAAAGACTGGTTATTAAATAAAAAACAGGTTGAAGGCTTTTCATAAATAACTGAACTTATCTTAAAAAAGTGTTGACAATTTTTTTGTTCGGACCGTCCTTCAAAACGTGGAACGGTAAATAAGTTTCAATGTGTGCATATGTATAAAAACCAAAACAGTTCTGACCTTTTAATATAAAAATTGGGATGCAAGAAACGATCAGTAAACCGGTTACATTTTCAGGAGAAGGTTAGCCTGACTTTTTTCATGGAATAATTCGTGCAATGTCACGCTTTGCGTGCGTCAAACTGCAAACTTGCATTGGTGACCAGTTAAAACAACATGCCTTATCATCGATGGTAAAAAATTACGTGTCAAAAAACAGATAAGAAGTAATTAATCAGTTCCTTGGTGGTTACCAACAGCAGGGTGCTGTTCTGATAGTTTGCGAATTTTTTTGTTGTCTAGCGACCTGCTGGGAGTGGGCGCTATCAACGAAGACGTAAATGACACCTTTATCTAACTCGCCATAAAAATCAGTTGAGGTATTGGACGGCTTATTTTGATGTTTTGTTAACAACTATCCACAACTCATTGTTTGACTTTAAATTTTTTTTGGAAATAGAATAAGGAATCGAAAAATATTGTAATTTAGGCCAAACATACATTGTTGGAGATTTAAACGCAATAACTGGGAATTTATCAGACATATTATAATGACAAACATTTAGATGACGATACCACTTTAAATACAAACAATTCATACTTCACGCACACGAGTTTTCCTAAACGCATGAATCATCAAGATCACGTGATTGACATTCGAGGTCGCGCTTTGATCTCCATGTGCAAAACCACCAGTCCCATTTTTGCTAACGGTCGATTAGCACAAGATAAGCATCACACCGTGCAATCGACTAACGCATCGGCTGCGTGCTTCATCCATCGGCTGCGGTACTGTATACATGTCGGGTAAAAGCGGAGTGTAAGTATTTCCCTATTCTTTATATTTTACGTATTGAATTGAGCATATTTGCGTGTGTTCTTTGAGAGCCTAAGTAAGAATGACTTTGTGAACGTATTCCTTACCTACCTAGCTGCTGACTTTTAAAGAAATCCGTTAGAATGTGGTCACAAATCAAACAAAATTCACCACTCTTTCTGTAAAGCTCTAATTACACAGGCTTTAGACCAAATATAAGTATGAACAACATTTTAGTGAAAATATAATCATTTCTCTTCGGTTATTTCAAACTACAGCATCCCACATGAACACACCACATTTTAATCAACATTTATATTCGAGTGGTGTTGTCAAAACGGCTCAAGACAACGGCCGCGGTTACTTATTAGATGGTCTCGACATCGGCTGCGAAAATAACAATTTGCTCAAGCCATCGGCTGAGGCAATGAAAATTGGCATGATGAGATGTGGACGTTACTCATTGACCATATTCGATAGAACTATCAGATATTTTTATCACAAACACAGTTATAAGATTTTCATTCGTATTTTGAAATAAAATGGGATGGTTGAGTGTATTTCTTTTTAAATAATTCATACTTTGACATTATTGAAACAAGTCATTTACACGCAATATGTCTCCACATGATGTAGAGTACACTTGACTCTCGCTATGCCGAAGACGGATATATCGAAGTAATGGAAACTTCGAACATATAAGTTTATTCCCTTCTCAAATTTGAGATACAAGGTTTTCCTTATTCGAAACGCAATAAATGCATTCACAAACTTTAAGACAGCTACATGAAGATTGAAAGTAATGTTGGAATCACCTACTGGAGAGCAACAGCATCGTTTTTCATCTGTATCTAGGTAAAACTAGTTAGAAGTGTACGTCTTATAAATAGGGTTACTCGAATATCTTTTATCTCGAAATAATTTGTATGGTTTATGAACTTCGACATTTCGAGATTCCACTGTACTTCGAAGGAGATTGTCAAATGTGTTTGGCATGCGTTGTACTAAATGATTTCATTCTATCCTTTTGTTAAAATAGCAATAATTATGGCAAAACTCTTATGACGAGCTAACTTTCGATCTATATCGGTTGCGGCTTTCTTTCAAGATTATACTATTTGGTATAAAACAGCCCAAACACTAGCAGAACGCGGAAATAGATCTCTACATAAACTTTTCACTATTATAAATAAATACGAATTCTCAACACGCAAACAATTAAACCTATTTGATAAACTAGTCACACCAGCTCTACACTATTCAGCAGAAGTATGGGGATTTACGAAAGGTAAAGAAATCGAAATAATACATACAAAACTACTTCGAAAAATCTTAAAAGTAAACAAATCTACAAATCTAGCCGGTGTGTACAGAGCATTAGGACGATACCCGCTATGCATAATACGCAAATTACATCTATTCCGCTATTGGTTAAAAATACTTAGATCGAGTCATAACAGTAAAACAAAAACAATTTATTCTGTGATATTTAACGACGCACAACAAAATATCACATACAACCATCGAAATTGGGCGTCACACATGTTTACACTCTTGACGAGCTTGGGTTAAGCAATATATGGGCGGATCAAACAACTTTCATAAATCAAACCGATCAAACGTTCATATACAATACAATTGAACAACGTTTATTAGTTAATTTCATAAAAAGCTGGTAAAGTGAGATGAATAATTCCCCTAGACTCATGAGCTATTGTAGATTTAAAAACACATTTGAGCTAGAACCATATCTTGATTTTATAACAAATAGGAAATACGAAACATCACTAACACGATTTCGATTATCGTCACATAAATTAGAAATCGAAAGAGGTCTTTATAATAACATACTACGCGAAAATAGAAAATGTAAGTTTTTCAACGGACACGCTATAGAAAACGAGTATCACTTTCTACTTGTTTTTCCTTTACATAGAGAAATTAGAATTGAACATTTAGAACCATATTTTCAAAGGTGGCCAACGTTAAATAAATTTGACTTTCTAATGCAGTCGGCAAATAAACATGACATTTTTAACCTTGATAAATATATTTTAATGCTAATGAAATGCGTAATAATATAAACAGTTATAATTGTTAAATTTTACACGACATAGCCATGTTAACTTTTTTTTCATTGAATATGTTTGTATAATTTAAATAATTCTATAATTTCCCCAGTTTACAGTTGATGATATAATTATATTGATTACTGCTGTACTACTGTTATCTGTAAACGTCTCTTATTGAATAAATATATTGATGTTATTATACACACTGCGTAACTTTCTGTTTTGTGGCAAAAAGCATTGTATTATACTTATATGCTAATACAGGTTGTTGTTGTTTGAGAAAATAAATTGTTTATGAGTAACAATTTTATCAAGATTGGTATTTCTAGTTTAAAACCTGGCGAATTAACATCGTTTTTGTTTAATCATAATTTAGTGTTATTGCTAGAATTTTTTTAGTAATTAACATCACTAACATTTCCACCACTACCGTCTGATGCAAGATTTATTTAAGAAAGCAATTTATTAATCTCATTTAATTTATAAACATCAATATAAAAATATTAAAAATATAAAATCGTTAAATTAATCATTTGTTTAATTGCTTGAAATTTGCGCGGTACGGTACGTTACAATCATGCGATGAATTGTCAACCCGATGGCGACCCGTTGACATGGTGGTTTGAAAATAAACAGCGTTTTCCAACAATTGTAACGTGCCATCGGAGCGGGTGTTCTTAAAAACAGGTCTTCTTGTTATCAAGGCTCGCAACCGCATCATCTAGTGGCTCGTGGACAGAGTCATTTACTTGACAAAATGAACACTCTTGTGTTGTGCATGTTCTGCATATACATGTATGTTTGCTGATTTGTTTGAGCTGTGGAATAGTCTTGCAAAGTACATTACAAAACAAAGCTTCATTTACGGAATTATTGAACTAAATGCTATATTACATTATTAAGAGACTGATATGTTATCAACGCAAGCGATCTCAAATCTTCTTCGTTTCTATATAGTACATGAACGAGCGGTTGAACGTATACTCAACAGTTTTACTTCTAAAGGTTTATTCGGTTAACCAGTTAATAACCGGTTATGGCAAAAGGTTAACCGATTATTTTTGTGTAACCTTTTGCATCTTTATATATCCAATTTATCAATGAAAACATACGATTATTGGAAAAAATCTTGCATGAGGTTACTTCTTTGCGCAAATTAAGACAACGAAAATACACAACAAAACTAGAATGTGTAAGGATTTTTTTAAATATTTATATTTCTATATTACCGGAAACAAGCATGGTTATTCCTCAACAATGCACTAACACTTTTGTCCAAGTCAATCCACGTTAACTACGCTAAGTACCGTAACTACTTCCAGTATGAATAATGCTAGGAGCATCTGCTCTAACCACCGCATCTGCCTGTTTATAGTTCCCACGGGTACACTACATAGTGTTTGTATTCAAAAGCACTTAACAGCTTGTAAGACAACGTTTACCTGTCTAGTGTTTATCATGGAAATCTGTACATAATTGCTGATTTCAGGAAAAACGGGGCTTTAGGCATGTCAAATAAGATTAACTTATGTACACGCATTAGCTGTATAAATGATTTGGAAAAAAGCACTATCTCGACCTGTGCTTTAAGACACACTCTTTATACATTTGAATGGGTTGTGGGCAATTCAAACTTGCGATATAAAAGCTATAACTTAATTTTGAAAACTGAGTTGCGTCTAAAATTATACAACAGCGAACAAATTCAGTGCATTCAGCGCTTTGATTTATGCTTATAAAGTACACAAAATAAAAAAATGTCACTGTGAAATATTAACCTGGTCCTACCAGTACCACATTGCCTCCACGTATGGAAGAAAATACGTTGCAGATATTTGACGGTCTAGGTTCCAGAGACAGGAGTGTTTAATCCAATAAATATTGAGGGTTTGTTTTGGGATAAATAGTGCTATTGTTATCACTAATGTGTTCCTGTTTGAAGTTTCGAAATAAAACTGCACTAACTAAATCACTTCTGGAAACAATGCCATGAACTAAAAAAGTGTTTAACAAATGAATAGCTTCTTTTAAATTAATGCATATTAGCGGAAGAGTGGTCACAAATCTGACGGGTTATTTAAGAAAATGAAATGAGCAATGTATTCAAATGATTGTTACGCATGTTTTATTAACGACCCTAAAAGTGACTTGACCGCTGTATGATTAGAAGAAAAAATATCTAGAGAAGCACTAAGAGAGCTTTATAAAACCATTCATTTCTGGTAAAATTGACAATCTTATTATAAATGCAAAGGCATAAATAGTCTGTTATTTACTGCAAGCGACGTTTTGCCTTCACAGAACATGAAAATTCATAAATATTATCATTAATTTTATCATTTAAATAATCCTTTGAATAATATGTATTTTATTAATATTAATAATAGTTATATAATTAATGTAGCCCCGTCAATATTTTACGTTTTTAATAGTGAGGTGTAACCTTTCTCTTGTACTTTATTTTACTTACATGGTGTCACATGACTTGTTCAGCTGGTCAGTAACAAGAACAATTTGAATTGAGATAGTTGAACGCAAATCATTGTGGATTAAATCAGTTTAGCTGCATGCCTAACCTCAAACCTAGTCTAGCAAACCTGCGTATTAGGAAACTGCTGAATAGAGATTTTTGGTTTATGTTAAATCATTCACGGAAAAGTTAATTATGTGATATCTTACATATTTCAAGACAGACTACGTATCAGTTTATAGAACAAAGATGCTTTGTCATTTTAGCTTATTGTACGTATTGTGCAACACTCACTTAAACGGACTTGTTCACAGTTTGGCAAGATAAACATTAAACAAGTCATGATTCTTACCAGGAGGTTTATATTATCAAACAAGCAACACTTAGGTATTGGTTTGTTTATGGATAATCGTTAATCAAAATCGGTAAAAGAACAAGCAATTTATGTCCCTTACCGGCTCAACCACTGTAAGAATGTTTTAATATATTTGTTGCCATACAAACTAGAATTGTTTACGTGGGAACAAAATTAAATGGAGTGCATAATCTCAATATTGCTGTCGGTCCAAGTTTGAAGTTTCATGTAAACATATGAAGAACTTTTCAAGTTATCGCAGGATTCAGAAAAGTGTGACTAAAAGACTGACAGACAGACTGACAGACAGAGCGCAAATCATAAGTCCCCTCAGGTTAAAGGTCGTGTAAGGTATTTTAAGGACTTGTAATCGCCTTATTCCGTAAATTACTATTACTCCGAACGTTTTCCGACTGTGTGCATAAAACTACTTAAATCGCTCAACATCCACACACATAGGGTCTTAATTAAACATATATTTTAAAACGCTCTCAGAAAAGATGGATATATGCATGTGCGAACAGTGTCGTCCCAGATTATTCTGTGCAGTCCGCACAGGCTTATAAGGGAGGACACTTTCCACCTAAACTTCATGTTTGCCAAGAAGAGACTTTCATTAAACGAACAATATCATAAAAGCGGACAGTTTCGTCCCTGATTAGCCTCTGTGGACCGCACAGACTAATCAGGGACGACAATCAACGCACATGCATTAAACCCAGTCATAGAGCGCGGCGCATATTGAACATATTTATTTATTTGGCCTATAATCACGGCTTGAGTAGCATTAACTATGAAGACACACTGAAGTCCATTTTAAGATACACGATTAGCACGATAAGCTCACGTCTGATTGTCAGTTTTACTTTTAGTAGTAACACATTTTGTGTAATCAAAGGCAAGATATTCCTTTATATGTTTATTTTACAAAAGCTTATCGAAGACATAACAAAAGCGAATGTGATGGAGCTAACATTTTACGATATTATTGTGTCAAACTCATATTTAACGATCTGACTGACTTCGTTCCTGTGAATAAGGTAGTAAATTATTCACGAAATAGCGCGCGATAACGATACGCCTCCTTATACAAACGCACCATTAAATTGAATAATCATCCTGAACAAGAGAACTTTAATAACAATTGACACTTAATTAAGAAACTTCCCATACAAATACATACGTACACTTATTGCAACAAAGGAATATTTCTGCAAATGTTAATTGTGTTGAGTTTAGCCTCTGTTATGTAACATATTTTGCTGTATTAGGAATTCTTCCCTGCCATTTATCGATTTCTGTTCGTACGTGTTGGTCTAAGCATCTTCAGAGACACATTCTTCCTTTTCCACCCATAATGATGTACCACGTCGTAAGTTTTTGTTTCTAAATAATTATTTTAATATTACCTTATCATATACCTGAATAGCTCTTGTGTAGTTCAGGTTTTACTAGGTTAATTCGTAAAATGCACGCTAGCCACGTGGCGTTCATTTGCTTTATTTTGATGCAGGGTAGCCTTAATACTTTGTCTCTGTAATTTTGATGTATTTGCAAAGAATTTTGAGTCATATTATTGTTATAACCATATATGTGACTTACCGAAGCTATCCTTGTTTGACTAAGTTATTATGTTTTCTTAGAGAAAGTTTCTTATGATTGTTTCCGTCTTGAATTTTTCAGTTTTACCCAGTTGCAAATAATCCAACTCCCAGCTATTGACTCCCCGGTTGGCTGGGAGTTGCAACCGCTTACACAATTTACCGTGGAAAGTATATCGCCAGAATTCTAGGCGGCACTTTAATATTTAAAATTAGCAACATTAACTATTTTCTGACATAAACGACTCAAACAGATCATACATTTATCAAGGGTACAAAATTTAAAACAACGTTAGTGATATGGTTTGCTCGCATAATAATGATGTTAATCCAAAGTTTTAAACACATCAACGGTTCATTTAAATGTGCACGTTCTTGCAATATACAAATACGAATATTCAGAATTCGAAAATTCGACTAGCTCAGGAATCATCCGCGAGAAAGATCTCGTGTCTAACCAACCAATCGTCATACATCAACTTTATCCGAAACCTCCGTACGATAGATAGAATCGTCAATTCAAAACTTCGGCTTTCGGTTTGATTACGTTTTTTTTATCAACTTTTTGTTTTGAGCATTTATGAACAAACAACACGCAAATTGATGTGGATTGTAACAGGTACTGTGTTTGTTTCAATATATATATATCTTGAGTGTGATCGATTTTATAGAAAAACTTGAGACTTAATTTTGTACATGCAATTCGGTTTAATCAAGAAGAACTCTGAGCTGTACGCGTGTTCTCATAAAAGCTCAGAAAATTCAAGACGTTTTTTCCATGCTGCACCACATTGAACAGATAATACAGTTGTATAACGTAGTCTTGGTTTACGTAATACGGTGGATCCGTCCCGAGGCATTACACTAAAAAGACGTGCATCCCAGACCATGGCAGCAGGTTCTCAAAGATCATTCACCATGGAGAACCACACAGACATACACACCCTTTTGGTATCCTTCAAATAGGAATGGGCCATTTTAGATTCTTTAAGACAACACTGACTGTTTTAACCAGAAAACATAGACAGAACTGTCATTAAACTTCAAATTCGTACAGTTGTTCAGGGCGAACGGTACTCGAGAAGCATACAAAGATGAAAGAGGCAATTAGGTTATTCTGACTGCGTAGAAAATGATACATTATTATGTTCACCTGGATAAGAAGCAAACAAACATGAACATGCATTCAGAACGTTTCTCGACACTATACAGCATATCGTAACTAACAGAAGCAGTGCCACCCTGACACTTTCCACGAGCTCCTCGCGGTCCAGATCCACAATATATGCTGAAAAACAAGCGAAAGCAGAGGCTGCAACATTTAAAATTACCTTCCTTCAACAGGAGGCGGAACTGCGCAAGAAACAAGCGATTCTAAAGAAACAACAAGCTCTGGCTCAGTCAAAGAAAAGCGGCTATAAGAGGCAGAAATAGCACTACTTCCGGATCACAAGGACGCTGCTGCAGCGGAGGCCGAAGCTGAAGCCTTTGAAAGATTGAGAAAATCGAGCAGAAGCAAGCTACCTGATGTGGAGGAGGTTTGTGCCACACAACGTGTCTTTGAAAACATACAACGAGGCATATCACACGCACCGGCCGTGAATAACCAATCTTTACTTATTTTGAATTCATCAATTGTGAATACTCCCATAGTAAACAGTCTTCCTTCGAATTCGTCTCATGCGAATTTCTAGTGTGGACACTCTCGAGATGGCACTACATAAGTGTGAACTCAGTACAGCCTGGAATAGATATGAGGAAAATAACGCAATGTATACTGAGAAGAGATTTTGTTCAGACGAGGCATTACAAATATGACGAAAAACCTGAAAAGAATTTGTTGTGGAAACACAGCTTCAAATAAGTGATTCAGGAACTCAGTGTGACCCCTTTGAAGAAATTAATTGAATGATTAAATGACTAGGGCCAGTTTCATCTCAACATGCCATAATCATCCATGCAGTAAATGCCATGAACAGTTCCACTGAACTGCAACGAATATGGGAGCGGCTTGATGACAGATATAGAGCCCCCGAACACATGTATGACGCTATAAAGAATGAACTGAACAATATTCCCCCAAAGAACAAAGACCCAATGCGTTTGTATGATCTATCTAATGTTGTGTCTGAAATTGAAGCTTTGAAGGACAATTTACTATATTCATCCTTATTTTCACAGTTAAAATCCTCATTAGGTGCCCGTGACGTCCCTGATAAATTACTATACAACCTCCAACAAAAGTGGGATTCCCGTGCAGCCACTTATAATATGACCCACTAAGTGCCTTAATCAGCGTTTGAATTCTTGGCTTCCTTTGTCATAGAAATGGTGACAAACCTTATTCCCCTCTTCATAAGTCAACTTATTCTATGAATGAATAAAGAGCCTTCAAGACAAAACCGTTTGAAGAAAGAAAACCATTCCTGAAAGAAAACCATTCATGTTTTCGGTGTTGTTCGACAATTGAATATAACAGTCTCGCATGTACAGCAATGATATTGTGTTCTGATCGGGGAAGCACTAACAATACCTCGGCTATGCATGTGAACAAATTAAGTCTAGACGCAAGTAAGAAATGCATGCCCAACTCAAGAACGGCGGGGAGTGGATCACGTCACAACCATCACGTCAAATGGATCAGGAGGTCACAGCTGTGAACGAGTGCATGCGCACATGTGGGGATAGGTTTGGCGGAAAGTTTGAAAGTATCGAACCGTCATCTTCCTAATATATGTGAAAACATGTATGCTTTTATAGACGATCAGAGTAACAGAACTCTAGCAAATTCAAAGTGTATTGATAAACTTGCCTGTCAAGCAGAAGTCGTATTGTATAATTTAAAATTCTGAGGTGGTTCTAGAACCAGCCATGCCCGTGTGGCAAAGGACTGTGTTATTAAATCATTGGACGGTGCGTACAAGTTCAATTTGCCCAGCGGGCTCGAATGCAATGATGTCCCTTATGTCAGCGAAAAAATCCCCACGCCAGAGGTTGCAAGATACAATCCGCATCTGCGAGACATTGCTAACCTTATACCTCAAATTGATCACAGAGCCGAGATCATGCTGCTCCTTGACAGTGATATCTTTAACGCCCATCACGTCTTGGAGCAGTGAATAGGCCCTAAGTAAGCTCCATGTGTTCAACGATTAAAACTTGGATGGGTTGTCATTGGGGAATGTAATCTAGGTGAAATCCACAAGTCAATATGTGTAAACGTGAATAAGACATTTGTGGCAAATGGGCGCACAGCAATCCTCACTCCTTGCGAAAACCGCTTCGAAGTTACAAAGCGATCAACATGGAAGGTTTGTGATGACCCCTTTTTTGTTCGCACGGCTGCTGACGAGAAGCCAGCACTGTCACAGAATGACAAGTACTTCATGAAAATGATGGATGAGAAGGTCAAGAAATCCCATGGTGGTAAATGGACCGCTCATTTACCATTTCTGCCGGATTGGCCAAGATTACCTAACAACCGTGACCAATATAAAGAAGTGAAACTCCAGTAGTATTGAATTATTATTATCAACAATGAGAAGGTCCTTTATTTAAGGCAAGTGACCGATTACCCAAACAGTACAAAACAGCACAATACAGCACAATACAAAACAACATAAACACAAATAAGAATAAAGCTGGGGTCACCGCCTTGGAACGGTCAATGCAAAGCATTGGGGGTTTAAACCGGTTTTGGAGCGCTCATCCTCACACTTGGCCCAGCAATATTAATAATACATTTAAGTGTAAATAAAATTTAAACTAATAGCATTGTAACTCAAGCCTTGAAACGTATGAAACGTCTACATAAGTTCATGGCTCGTGATGAACAAATACAAAATCTATTCATTGATTTCATGGAAAAAAGTGTTGCAAAATGGCCTCGCAGAAAGAGCCCCTAAATTAGACCCACACCACTCATGTTGGTACTTGCCTATATTTAGAGTTTTGAGTGCCAAATCCCCCCCCCCCAACAAGATCCGATGTGTGTTTGATTCTTCGACAAGATACAACAACATCTCATTGAATCAAGTTTTGAATACTGGTCTGGATATTACCAATATTTTGTTAGGTTTAGTCCTCCGCTTTTGAAAAGAACAAATAGCAATCACAGCTGACATAGATCAGATGTTCTACAACTTTTATGTGTCAGAAGAGCATAGAGACTACCTCCTTTTCCTGTGGTTTGAAGATAATGATACACAAATGCTACTGGTAGACTACGGGATGACTGTGTTTGGGAATAGCACATCCCCAAAATTAGAGAGTAACGGGATCAGAAAGGTTGTTGAAAACTGAAGAAGATATGAAAACATTTTGAACAACGACTTTTATGTTGATGATGGACTTACGTATTTACCAACACACATATTGGGATTGCCCTCTTCAAACCTATTTTATGGCGTTAGGAAGTCAAGTTATAAAAAAGTTTACACACAAAACTTGTGTGACGTCATTAGGATTCTCATAGCAACCAAAAGTATTGATGTAGGAACAAAATGAAATGACGTACATAACTCAATTTTGTCATCTATCCATGATTTAAGTTTCATAAAACATATGAAGAACAGGATCCAGAAAAGTGTGACGGACAGACTAACAGACCGACAGACAGAGCGCAAACCATAAGTCCCCTCAGTTTCACCGGTAGTGGACAACAACAGCTACAAAAGGCATTTGTTAACGGAATTTATGAATAATGACGCTAAAAAAGTGTTTTCTCACCGAATCGATTCTTGACTAGCACTGGGCTGTCTGTTTCTAAGGGCTGTCCTATCCCGTACATGTTTTCAGCCATGTCCCTGAACTTGAACTTGACTTCAGTCTTCAGTCCAATGACGAAACTGGACAGGTACATCGGTATGCCAGACACCTATTCCAAGTCTGAGCATCCTGGCTTTTTTCTACTGTGTAACCTAAATCAAGAGTGCATTCCATAATCTGTTAACGTGGCAACATCCACAACTTGAATATTGTGTTCAATTGAAGGAAATATTGTGTCAAATACTAACACAAATATATTTTTTTGTCATTAAATAAAAAAAATTGATTTCTAAACAAAATATTCCCAAGAACAACAATTTCATTTTTCAATTGTTGTATTTATGGTTAACACGTCTGAATCCAGGGTGTGATTGAGGTGAAGTTGGAGGGGAAGAACGGTCTGTAGACTGATTTGACTACGTGAATTGCGTGCATAACGCAATCACAAACCTTAAAACAAAGTTTTTAATAAATACCATACTTAACTTATTGACAAGATTTATGCGTGAAAACCTTTTACAACTCACATTTTACATATCATGCAAATTCACCAGATTTAATTTTGATCAAAATCAATGCGTGTTCCGATCCCTGTGAACGTGAAAAAGGTTCTTTCACAATTCCGAAGGTTAAAGGTTTCGGTATCAAATCCTTTGCGTTTGTGGGTGTAAACTATGGAATGGGTTACCTCCTTCTATTTCTTGTATATATGAGTCCCATAAGTTCAAGGTTGCCGTCAAAAACCACCTCTTAAGTCAGATTTTATAATATAATTTTACTCAGTAATCGGTATCATGTGTAAAATAAAAAATAAAAAAACATTTCGGTTTTTAATCGAATTTCACTAGTCAGTTTGTGATGTTAATGTCGAAATTATCGGCGATAGTGTTTTATTTGCTATAATTATCTATCTATCTAACGATGACACCAATCTTTTGTTCAATGCCTTTAAATTCTTAATATAAAGGTCAACACGGTTACAGTGTTCAAATAACGACAATTTACCACAGGATCCGTAGTTCAAAATTGTGTAACATCATGACACATAGAAATTGGAATATAACTTTAGCCTTACCAAGACAGTCGATCTTCTGTACCCATTTAGAAAGTGGTATCGCTTTCTGATTTATATTCACTGCTGTTAATTCCCTTTCCTACTTAAATTTGTTTTCAATATTTTACAATCTCAGTACATTTTGTGAGATTCGTTCGTTCAATAATCTTTATTTTTACTTTACAAAGGCGCCCTTTGCAAACGAATCAGCCAAAAATATGAAAAATATTTTAGAAGCCCGATTTTAATTGGAAGATTGGGAAACGATAGCCAATTACATCGCTCCTTTCTAAGGCAGATTATAGCAATGTACTATGCGGAGAGTTTTCGCAGCCCGTGGATTTTTCTTGCCGCTTGTGAAATATGCTGGAATTGGTGAATCCCTTCCCGATCTTTTTTAATTTACCTGAATCGCGGAAATGATCTCGGACAACCCGATCCGCGGAAATCCGCAGATAAATCACATCCCTTTAAATCAGAGAATATAAATTGTAATTAATAGGACTCACCGATTATTGGTGAGTTGCCGTTGTCCTGAGATGGTTTCCATGCCAATCGGCAGGATTCCGCAAACACATCACTGATCTCCAGAGGACCTTCGGGAGGTCAAGGCTGGTCTATGTGTACATTTTATGAAGAGACTATCTGTTACAACACTTAACACTGGCACAGAAAATATGGTTACACATAAAACATTGTATGCATAAAAAAAATAATAGATGATTGAAAGAGAAGTTATTTAAAGTTTGTTATTTTGTTATCAACGCAGATATGTTTTGTTACATTTGACAATCGTTAGCGTAGAAACATGAACTTGCTATTGCAAAATTGCAAAACTTAACATCCAATAACGATGACCGGAATGTCTGCATAATATTTGCCATGTTCTTTTTCAACAGTCACATGGTAGTTTCCAGTGTCGACATGATCTTCTTTTGGACGCTTTAGCGTAGTATAGTCATGAGTGTTGGAGGTGCGAGTCTACAATACAAGTAAAACAAAATAGACCTAACTTATAATAACATATGTTGCAGCTGATGGAAGTTAAGGTAGATTTGCTAAGTGCTTATATTTGATGGTGACTTTAAAACAAGAGTCCACACATAGCGAATGTCCGTCAGTCCGTAGAACATTGCCGAAGAACATTTCAAAAGGCCAAAGGTGAAATACAAGAGTTTCGGACTTATTGTCAAATTTTTTTTTGCTTCCTAAGATTGCGATGAATGGCTCCTAATATTTCCGGAAATAAAAAGGTCTTTATCGTCAAATTTCGCATGAACCGACATACGGACATTGCAACATCAAACAATTCCGATAATAATTCCAAACGTTAATGGAGCTTCTCGAGTTGTCGCAAACGTATATGGTCGTGTATGATTTTACACGGCGTTGCATAAAAAAATGTGCTCCCAAGATGGCAGACATTCAAATGAAATAACGAGGCTCAGCGAAACTTACAATTAACCATATAATTAACGACGGACTTGATATGATTTGTATTTATTAATGTAAAGTGCGTGTCATTCAACAATATAGGATACGTGTTACATAAAAAAATTCATTTTAATTAGAAATTCAGTGGATTCAGTATTATTTATTAATCCGTTTAGTTAAGTGCATGTACCATTACTATTGTTTCACTCTGAAATGGTGAAACAAATTGAATATGTTACTGTATAGTTCAAAACACTAACATGGTCCCAACGAATTAAATACCAATACGTAGACTCTGCCAATACCGGACCCTCGGAATACCGGAACTCTCCCGATTCCGGACGGTCGGGCCAGTCCCGTATTTTCTCCTTCTATTTCTTTGTTAAAAAATGTTGAATAAACCGAACTCTCTGAAAACCGGAAACCGGACGGGTATCTCCGTAAATTTTGTCATTTTCAACGTAAAATACATTGAGTATACCGGACGGTCTAAATTCTCAAGATGCCCGAGGCGTGAAAATAACAATACCTAGTCGGCAAAGCGAGTGCGGTGTCACATTTTGCTCGCGCAATTATCGATAATCGGATTAAACAAACCATAAAGGTGTCAAGTCGTTACCGCGCTATGGGATTCCGATTAAGTAATGTAAACAAACTGTGAATGTCTATAATAGACGTGCGGTAACACCAAAAAGTGATTGACTCGATCGTTTTATTAATTATTTATTATCGCCTATGAAAAACAATTTAATTAAGAAATTATTGCATGCCGTTGCGACGATCACTTTCTTGTGATCTACTCGGGTAGTTTAAAAGATCTTATAGCCATGTTTTTAACGTTGAAATGGTTGTTTGTTTGTTTGTCAGATAAACTGTTAGAAATATGACTGTTAAATATCCATCCATCTGTATTTGCTTTTAATCGATTAAAAACACATTTTTAAGAATGCAATTAACATCATCAGTACCTGCGTACAGTTATCACATGGTACATGTAAATGTATACGGTTTGTTTTATTTTTATGTGAGTCTGTACACAATGAATACCGTGTATATTTCGGCAATATGAAAACTCTTGGTAAACCGGAACTCTCTGAAAACCGGACGATTAGGCCGGTTCCGAGACCGTCCGGTTTACAGAGAGTCTACTGTACATACTTACCATTGAGATGTGTTTTCCTTTTTTGGTCCAGCTGACAGTGGGGGTTAAATAACCGGTAATGCCCAGTTTCAGCGTAAGTGGCTCCCCAGCACGTACACGAACTTCAGACGCACCTGCAAGAGATGTGGTGGTCAGGTGAACCTTTGGGGGCTCTGTAAATACAGCAAAAGGTAAATTAAATAGGTAGCTGTGTTTAGAGTATGCTCTGTGTCAAGTTTTATTTCACTTCTCCAACTAGTATAGTTGTAGGTGCACATCAAAATATTATAGTATATATAGTATAGTATAGGAGGACTTTTTATTGTTTTACATACTGCAACTCACAATCAATCCTGAACTGCGAGGACTGTCCCTATTTATTTTTTTTACACATTTGTTGTACATTATTCACCACACAACAAACTCCAACAATATCAGGACTTTACCTTTTGATAAAGTACACATTTGTGTTTTAATTATTCAACATACAACAAACTCCAACAACATTAGCATTGTCTCTTTTGATTAATTACACATTTGTTTTACAGTATTCAACATACAACAAACTCTAAAAATATGATGATAACTTGTTTTTTTCATAATTCAACATACAACAAACTCCAACAATATGAGGACTTTCCCTTTAATGACTTACGCACTAACTGTCTTGTTTTACATAATTTAATATACAACAAACTCCATCAAAATGAGGACTTTCCCTTTCACACAACAAACCCCAACACTATGAGGACTTTACGTTTTGATAACTTACACATGTGTTTTTTAATAATTCAACATACAACAAACTCCAACAATATGAGCACTGTCCCTTTTGATTATTTACACATTTGTTTTACACTATTCAACATACAACAAACTCCAACTAGAGCTTTGTCACAGACGTGACGAATACCCCCACATGCCACATTGACACAGAATATTTTGCATGTTGTCTTCACAAAAATCAGCGGACACCATGCTCAATGTTTAAAACGCACTAAGTGATCTCGTGACCTTATTTTGACCCGCAATGGCCCATGTTCGAACATGACCTTCACATTATCTAGATACAACTGCTGACCAAGTTTGGTGAAGCTCGAATGTAAACTACTTGAAATAGAGATCGGACACCATGATGAATGTTTATACGTACAAGGTGACCCCGTGATGTTGTTTTTGATCCGGCATGACCCATATTCAAACTTTACCTAGACATAATATATATGCAACAGCTGACTAAGTTTGGTGAAGATCGCATGAAAACAACTTGAATAAACGAGCGGTCATTTAATACTGACCGACTGACAGACAGACAGACAGACCGACAAGCTCACTCCTATATACCCCATAAATTTCGTTTGTGGTGGTATAACAATATGAGAACTTTACCTTTTGATAACTTACACACTAGTTATTTTTTCTTAATTCAACATACAACAAACTCCAAAAATATGAGGACTTTTCCTTTTAATGAATAACACACTAAATGTCTAGTTTTACATATTTAAATATACAACAAACTCTAACAATATAACGACTATCCATTTCAAACAACAAACTCCAACAATATGACGACTTTCCCTTTTAATAACTTACACTCTTGTTTAACATAATTTAATGTACAATACACTTATTTTAAATTTTAATTAATAACAAATTCTTTCACAACCTTAGGAATGGGACACATAATATGTACAACAGTTCACAATATAATTATAAAACATTTAACTTGTTCGACTTGCAAACATGTTTAACGTCACAAACAAGAAACATGCCAAGCATCCACATTTTTTTACAGACCCACTCAACCTGCAGGGCAAGTAGGCATAAAAATCCAATAGCCATGAAGTTTTATCTCCTCGCCCTGCAATGTTTTGAAATATAATAAACATTATTTTTGATAATAAGCAACCAGACATAAGCATGTTTTTTTATTGAAAGACATGCTTGATTGACACATTTTGCACATAATTTTGGCGTCTCTGTTGATCATGAATTATGCACTTTATATATTAACATCAACAATGTAAAAGGTTATTGATAAAAACATACCCGAAATTCAATTAGATTCTTCACACAAAAGGCATATCGTATTATCTTGTTAACTGTACATTGTATACAACTATAATTATTGATGACATATAATCTTTGATCGTTGTGTACAGTATTTTGTTCATTCGGTAACATGTTTACACTTTCTTTTGATGTGGCAGGAATTTTATCATTGGTTTAAATTTTCTCAACCAGGAAAAAGCACTCATCCCAGCCAGTCTAGTATTTAAAAAACTGAACTCGCCTACAGACTTGTAAATTTGAGTGGGCAAGTGGATTTTTCAATGCCTGAAACACCTCAATGCAACAAACCAGGTTTCCAACATAAAACTTATTACTGTTCTTTACTTTCAATAAGTGTGCATTTCCAAGCTAAGCTGCCTGTAAAATACCTACACACAATTCCAGCACAGTACCTCAATTCAAACTCAATGTATTGAGTGGACAGTTTTTTATTTAAGTAACTAAGTAAGCATTTAAGTTACATTGATCTATCAGGCACAAAATGTTAAGTCTAAATCTAGGTTTCCATGTAAGCTTCTAAATCAGTAACTTTCAGCAAAATAGTTCCCCCATCAAAAATCAAGATATTGAGTGCAAACCGTTTTCTATTTTAACAGCATATATATAACAGGCCCGAAATGAGTTATTACACTAGGTATGCATGTAAGCTACTTATACATGCGATTTCAACATAATGCTTTCGCCAAAACAAATGATTGAGCAGAAAAACGTATTTTCTCATTTTATTTTATTTTAAAATGACCTTGACCTTGACCTTAACCCAAATGGTCCCAAATGCGCTCACAGGCTTGGTCTGCTTGTCAGATACTCACAGACACATTTTCAGTGGAATACCGGTAGCCTCCATTCATCAAAAACTAAACAAGATGACCTCGCTGACCTCGGCTGCCAGAGAGATGGAATGCTCTTCGCGTTAAGAACGTAAATCTTATTTAACTTCAAGCTATAAAATATGGCTCAAGTCTGTATTGAAACAAAATGGCATCTAAATAACTATCGAGGGACTGAAACGGAATACACATTTATTCATATGTTATATTCTTATTTTGTTGAATAACAATCGAGCATGTCAAACTTTCATTCGAAACAAAAATTACGGCGTCATCAACATGCGGCAGTTAATACCCGTAATTATAAAATACAATAAAGATTATACATTACATTTACAAAATGAAAGCATTTATAATGTAGCAGCAACCGTCTTATGAAGATGCGTTTAATTTCAGTTTAACATGCCCAGTAACTACACGGATGGAAATATGCACTTACCAAAAATATCTCGTATAGTAAGACTATTTCTATGTCAACGTATAAAAGCACAAGCGCATAAATATGTATTATGACTTGTGCTATTTATCGACAAAGGCTATTGATACAGTTTAAATAGATGTAGATGAATATTCAAGTTGTTAGACAGTTCATGTCAAAATCCCTGATGTCTATTTTATTTCACTTTAATAACTTTGGTAATTGACATTTTTACGTAAAGAGTTACAATATTAAGTATACTTGTACAAACTTATTTGAAAATGTAATACTTTATTTTATACAAAAGGAAACGTTATTATTCACATTTCATTGTTTGCGAATCAAACAAATGATACCGTGTACAGTGATCAGTGGTGATCTTTTTGACGATGCTGTTAACAGCATCGTCTAAGGTATGATACAATAAAAACATTCTTCACAATGGCGACCTATGTAAAAGACCGAGCCAATCCGATTGAGATAACTTGGTTTTTATAATCGAAATACATCGACCTCGTTGATTTTCATTGATAACATTCTCCTAGCAAAGTTGTCGTTCGTGTTTCAACATTCAACAATGGCCGCCCCCATGAGCGTCTCGTGTCAAAACTTTCTTACAGCATAAATTGGCTTGTTTCGCTATTAAGAAGCTGTCATTTATGACCTATGAATTTTTTATTCTCTAAATCTCCGCTATTGACAAAAACTTGATAACACTCGTGTCAAAACTTTCTTACAGCTTAAATCGGCTTGTTATTTAGTTATGCAACAATAAATGGAATTCGAAGGATATATTCGATGTGAATGAAGCACTTTCTAGATCTCGACAGCTTGACAAGGCAAAACAGGCATACTGATGATACTGGTATTTTTAGTTATCAATTTAAATCACATTTTGCTTGACAAATTTTGATCGAGCATTTTGCGATTTATTGAATGGCTATGTTACCCGATATCAACATGTCATATGGGATTTGCACATCACAAAGCTGTTCTGAAATACAACATTGATTACAAACTCTTTATTCAAATTACTGGTTTGTATGAATTCTTTCTTTCTATTTAAGTAGTTGATATCATTGTTGTCCAAATAATTAGACGTAATATACCGTTTAGTCCACGTATCCTTGAAGTAACTCTTCTCTAACCTCACCTCTTTTCGAACCCTTCATTTTTTTACATTCTATGCATATGCGCGCATACGCACTACGTCACCGGTTTTTGTGTATAAGTAATTTGTTTACGTCAACTAGCGCGTAGCGGCAAATCGACGAAAATGCGAAAAAAAGGAAGAATACCTAGATTAATCATAAAACACGTACAACTCATTGTATTTCTTAATGTTTTTGACATATATAAGGATTTTCCTTTAAAAAAACTATAAAAACATGGTCTATTTTTTGTTCTCAACTTTGCTTGACAGTTTACACATTTTGGCTGCTGCAATAAGTCAAAACATGGTCAAAACATGTGACTTATATATTTGTAATAGTGTACACTGAAGGGTTCGAAAGCAGATACTCGTTGTTTAAGTGGCATTGATAGTTTTACATGATATGGATGTGCTGGAAACTTGCAAAAATGTGTTATCAAAAGAGGATTTACATAGCAATTAATGTTGCCAGCTATGTAGAAACAAGTTATTTATCAAAAAGATTACGTATAAATATGTTTCACTATTTTCAATATTATATTTTAGTCAAATTGATGTGTCAAAAATTAAGAGGTTCTAAAGATGGTTCGTCCATGATATATCGACCTCATGTTTATAGGAGCAGATATCATGTTAAAGGGGCCTTTTCACAGATTTTGGCATGTTCTGAAGTTAGTCATTATATGCTTTATATTGATAAATGTCAACATTGGATCTTAAAAGCTCCAGTTAAAAATCCAGAACAAAATTCTTAAAAAAAGTAGCCCGCAGCAGGGCTCGAACCAGTGACCCCCTTAGTCCCGGTGTAAAAACGCATTAGCCTGCTCGACTATTCTGCCAAGTAAAAATTGTTAACGTATTTTATTCCCAAATTTAAGCAATCTTCGTAGTTTCACAAAATTAAACGACAACAACAGAACTCTCCAAATTGTTCAATCGTTTCGCGTTGCAACGCTTTATAATTTTTAAATCGTTAAAAGATGCATATAACGGCTATATTAGACCATGATAAATGTTCAGTAACACTGTTTCCTCACATATAACATAAATAAAACGAAAATTTGCGAATCCGATACAACTTTTTTCAATTTTGTCAATTTACCAAAACGTAAAACATATGTTATTGATGAAAATGATTGCAAAATTATTATCTAGGGTCTAATAAAGCATTTTTTATTTTATTTTAATAGGTTACTCTGAAAATTCTATTTTTCATGATTTTTTGTTTGCAACAAGGGGTTATGAATTTTTAGACCAAAACTGGTACTATGATAATACTATGATGCACTTTACCAAAACGTTTATGATTATATTGTTTATTCTTGAAAATGTATTTCCCCTATTCACTAAAAATAAGACTTTTGATCAGAAAATTCATATTAATGATGTTTACTTTTACTTTCAAGAAGCATAATGCCTCGTTGTATTTGTAATCAGCCACAAGTTCTTGTCAGCCGCTTAAGGGTTATACGTTGCCTTTTTTTTACTAAATGCAAAATAGTTCTACACTTTGAGACATTTCATAAAATATTATATGTCTTTACAACACCCAAAGGCTAATACATTTAGATATCAAGTACTTCTATACTAACAGGACGATGCTAGGCGGGCAACCTAGCAACCTTGATTTGTACATATCTTCCTATCAATCTGTTATATGTGTTATGAATCATTTGTTTTGAAAACATTTAATGTTTGTTATAGCTTTTGAATAATTCAATGTTCAAAGTGATATTGTTATTGACCGATAAACCAACATACTGATTATAAGGGAATATTTTATTAATTATTTCCATTTTATCTTACATGAGTAAAATTTGCCTAAATGTTTTTCAAATTATAGAGAAATCTATAAACAATGGACGACGTTTGTAATAAAAAACATTTATGAAATTTAAGTTTAAAGATAATAATAAATAATGCAAGTTTTATCAGCTATTCGTAATAATTTACAATATAATTGAGTGACTGAGCAATGTGGATGAATAAATATATCGGATGGAACGAACACTTGACTACACTTGAATTATGATTTTTTTTCTCAATATTTTATGCACTTAAGTTTAGCCCTAATGCGTATTTATAAGCATTTATAGACAGTGTTCCTCCCCAAAATCAAGAATTATTACTATCTTTCACACCATCGCTTGCCTGTGTTGCTTCTTAAATATATATTTTTAGATCGTATAATGATGTGCAGTTTATTCCTTTATCTGGTCTTCATCGAAGGTGGGTAAAAATGTCCTAAATCTCTAATACCATTCTTAGTTCGGTGCAAGTAACACCTCAGTCATATTACACATGAGAGTTCGAACCGATGGCGGCTATCCACAGCCTCCCTCACCTGGATATGCGAGACCTTTTTACGTTAAAGATCGCGAAGAAAGAAATTTTGCCTGCGACGAATTCGGCAGAATTGACAGTCCGAGAACCAGCGAGTAATGGCGGCTTTCTCTAATCGCTCGTGAAAATAAATCATTTATTAAATAAAGTTATAAAACAACATTTTTGCGACAGTCCGTTTTAGTGTTTGTGCAACCCGGAAAAAATGATGTAACGAACCAAAAATACAACTTGGCATGGATCGGAACAAAACACGTTTTATGACACGGTAACGTTTTGAATATAAATGTATTGGGTGCGGCCATATTGTTTTTACCTGATTATTACCTGCGTTACCCGCGTTGTACACATTTTGTGACTCATGTGTAACGGTACAATGTGAAGGCCACCCACGCTCGACAAACTAATGCATACTGGGCAAAATTAGTGAGATAATAAAGTGATTTGTGCAATGTAAACTGAAGACAAGAAACGTTTAAAGGGCATTTACTCTACTGGTAGTATGAGTGAAAATGATTTGCAAGAATCACCATCGCAAAACAAACAACAAGAACAAACACCAAAAGCTCAAAAAATGCGAAAGGCAAAAATGTCAAAGGTTGTAGAAACAAATTAAAAATCAGAGTATAACGTGTCCTCTGAAATAAATGACATGAAATCTAAACTAAAAGACTTTAATCATAATTTAGCAAACGTAGCATCAACAATAAACAGGTCTATTGAAGAATTAAATTCCAAAATTAAACAACTTATAGGAAAAAACGACGCACGAATTAAAAATACAATGAGAGAACTTTTATCTGGAATTTAAGACGATATAGTGAGTTCATTTTCAAAACAGATTGAAGTGCTTGAATCGAGATTATTCGAACGCAAAGTAGAATATGATAAACTAAAACAGGAAGTTAAAGATCTGACCAAGAAAATCGCAGATCTAAAAGAAGTCGATTCCAAACTGGGTAATTCAATCGCCAAGAATGAATCTGAAAGGAGTGATATTGAGAATGAGGCAAACCAATATGGCCGAAGTAACAATGTCATTATCAGCGGAATCTCTCATAATGAAGAAATCGTAGAGGGAAGAAAACAATTCAAACGGTTTGAAACCGTTGAAGAAACAACGAAATACATGGTTGTGACACTTGACACAAAACTGGGCTGCCAGATAGACACGAGCGCTATCTACATCGCCCATCGTTTGAAGAAAGGACCGGGCGGTAAGAAAGACATCATCGTGCGCTTCCAGTCGAGATTACTGCGTAACTCAGTGCTTAAACAAGGTCGTGTTTTTCGGCAATCAGGCATATTTGTTAGAGAAGACCTCACTCCTCTGAACTTAGAGGTCTTCATGAGTGTGAAGCGAAAAATGTCTGACAAAGTGTATAGTGCATTGACCCGTAAACGGGTGATCACTGTCAACTGGGTCATGCGAGTTGTGTATCGTGTTATTTCTTAAAAGTTGAACCAGCATTTGTAAAAATATTGCAAAACATACACATTTCCAGAAAGGGAATTCATTTCTGCGTTGAATAAGACCAAGATCGTGAAAATCGCTGCTCAATTGATGAAGTTATGGCTGTTCAAAGCGATGCACCCCATTTTGGGCTGATTTTGAGTTGCATACCTTGTAATATATATATATATATATATGATAGTGAAATATTTTTTTCAGAAAAGTTAATTTTTCGTTATAACATGATTATTTATCATTCAAAATGATGTTTTCACTAATTAATATCATAGCCACACGCTAACCACCTGTGGGATTTTGGTGCTTGTTAAGTTTCATATAAGTGACATAAACTATACATTAATAAAGTAATATACTTTTCTAGTCGTTTAAAGTTTGCATGGAGTCTGAGGGTGCTCACATTTTATTGTGATAAATATGCCCCCTCCGAACCGCTGTTTTTATCATTACAAATAGTAATGTGATTTTATGTTTCATTATTATTACATTCGTAAATCGTAACAGATTGTGTGTTAAGACCGTGAGTCTTATTCGTAGAAAACTGGGCATAATGCATGTGCGCAAAGTGTCCCAGATTAGCCTGTGCTGTCCGCACAGCTAATCAGGGACTACACTTTCCACCTAAATAGGATTTTTCCTAAGAAGATAATTCATTTAAAAGAAAACTGTCATAAAAGCCGAAAGTGTCGTCCATGATTAGCTTGTGCGGACTGCACAGGCTAATATGTGACGACACTTTACGAACAAGCATTTTGCCCAGTTTTCTCAGAACGCGGCTCCCGTGTTTCTAGTCAATTTACATTTATTTGATTTTATTTTGAATCATTATTTAAATGTTAATAAACGTAACAATAAATATAGTACATTTTATTATGTCTTATTTGTATGGAACCCATATATATGACGTTTGACCTGGAAGGATGACCTTGACCCTTCACCACTCAAAATGTGCAGCTCCGTGAGATACACATGCATACCAAACATCAAGCTGCTATCTTCAATATTGCAAAAGTATTCATAAAATGAGCGATTTTGGCCCCATATCTTTGAACTCTGACCATGAATGATGACCTTGACCATGACCTTCTCCACTCAAAATGTGCAGCTCCATGAGATACATATGCATGTCACATGTCAAGTTGCTATCTTGAGTATTGAAAAAGTTATTGCAAATGTTAAAGTTGGAGCAAACCAACAGACCAACCAACCAACCAACCAACAGACAGGGCAAAAACAATATGTCCCCCACTATAGTGTTGTGGGACATAAACACGTTAATATTTATAGTGCGCTGTACTTGTCTCGCGGATTAAAGCCACAAAACGGGTAATACAACTGTTTCCGTGTCACACAAATATTAGTTACTTTTAATCTCATACTGATCAACATTCCGCGAACACTTTAAATAAGAAAAAAAACGGCCTCGTTGAATCTTATTATTTGTCTCTTATGCACATTATCTGACAAAGCTTTTACATGATTTCCGGGAGACAAATATTGTTCCACATTGGTTTAAAGGGAATACGATAACTAAAGTGTATTCATATATATAACAATGTAAGGAATAAACTATAGAAATACTCCTTTTTACTTAGACAAGTCTTAACCAAACATAGCACGAATTTTTACAACACAATCACTGAAAATGCTTTTGTGAATATATCAAAAACAGATGTCAGCATCATGGTAAATTAACCAAGGACAATTGTGAAGTTACCTATAAACACATATATCAAGTGTGGGTTATTCTCCATTTACTATTTGCAGAGATAAGTTGTTTGGAGAACAAATGAGGGGTAATATTCCATAATGATATTAAGTCATTATTACTTTTTCAGATCAGGGATGTACATTTACTTTCTAAAGAAGCAAATAACCAATACGTTTGCATTGTATCACCTAAAATTGTAATGAGGCTGAAATTATAATGTATAACAATGACATTTTCTTACTTGTTTCAGCGTGATACGCATTTTTCCAAGTTAAGATTAAGAATAAAATATAAATCTGTATGCTACTGGTTTACAACCGGCATTGTTCCTGAACTTTAATCATACCCAATCTGAACCGCACAACGTATAGTTGTTCTGTTATACAAACACTCGCTTAGCAGTCTTGTGTTTACCCTGGGCAGGTAAGCAACTTACAAAAATATTTTTTAACATAAATAATATTATATTACATTCGACAGTACCTTAACAAACACATATCTGACTATTTTACAAGACAATTATTTATACATTTAGTACGGTTACATAAAATGTTGACATTTCAGAAAAGGTTAAACAACTCGTATTTTAAAATTATGTCATGTTCAAATACTGCTAACATGAAATGATATCCGTTGCATTACTTATCCATTGCTTAAACAAAAGCATTTATTTATGATTAAACAACATTGTCAATATGGTTCCTTTTAAAATCCCAAAGTCACTTTAAATCAGCTAGTATGCATTTTTTTAAGAGTTCGTTAAAATCATAAGATGAAATGCCAAGTCTTAAAGAAGGTAGTATTTTTGATTCATTAACTTTAAAGTGTTCCCGAATCGACTGAACGCCTTTCGGAATTCCACCGATGTTGCTTATCGTTCCCTTCTTTCGTTTGTGCGGAGCCCTTCTGCTAACTCATGGTTTCTGAAACATAAGTGTTTGGAGCACAGAGAGAGAAATCCAAAAATATGTACACGTACTTAGTGTGCTTTTTGAATAAACACCAGTTACTGAAAGTGGAGGTACTGTGCTCACCATTTATTGAAATGGGGTTTAATTTTCGAATTTTGATGCATATATTGCGATTGCCTGTTGGAAACATCCTGGTGCTCATAAAAGATAAACTATGTTGGTTCTTGAGTCCACCTTTCCATAAAAACTGCTGAGAAACCCTTATATATGGCATACAAATGCACATACAATGAATCGTGTCAATCGTAAACGATGAGAATCTTGTGCATAAAGTCTTCAATAACTTTTTTAATAATGATAATTCATCAATAGGATTCATACCGTGGTTAAATGTGTATCAGTTGATCATTCTGCGCGTAAGTATAATGTCGAATAAGTATCGTAAATGTACGGACCTTTCAAAAACTCCGACGATAACATTCACAATTCACCCGTTAACCGCCATTTGAACACCAGTTACTATTTTTCTCACTTACGCCACGCCAGTTACTTGCGTAAGATCCACCCCTGCGTATGAATGGACTTAGCTATAACAGCCCCCGTATCATCATAATTGTTTTGAAGTGATTAAATAGTTTCACGAAATAAACGCTTGTTTTTGTGTTGTCGCCTTTTTGTAGACAACGTTAACAAAAGAATAGCATGTATACAATAAATATTGATTTCACGTAAATAAATATTATAGTAATAATATAGGCGGTAAATAAAATCAACGTTTTTGTATTGTGAATTAACATGACATGACATTATAAGTAATACTCTATTTGACAATATTTATTGTCAACAACTCCAAATGTTAAGAATTTACATTAGGGTAAACTATATAGGAAATAAACTGAAAGCAGTACATACGAACATTTATAAAATATTATATAAGTGTTAAATTAAATCCAGCTATTTTTATAGTGATGACTACCCAAATAATACATAAAACTCGCGATGTTAGCATAGTGTATTCTGTATAATATATTAAAAAGACTTATTAAAATGCAAAATATTTAAATCTATATAGAGAACATCAACTGTATGCAATAAATAAGAATATTAATAAATACCATGTATATATGTATTTGTATGTATATGTTTATGTATGTATGTGTATATGGATGTGTATGTATGTATGTATGTATGTATGTATGTATGTATGTATGTATGTATGTATGTATGTATGTATGTATGTATGTATGTATGTATATATTTATACATACTTACACATCTATATATATATATATATGTGTACATGTATGTGAGTATGTATATGTATGCATATATGTATGTATGTATATGTATATATGTGTATATGTGTGTATATGTATGTGTATGTGTGTATGAATATGTACATGTGTATATATATATATATTTATTTATTTGTATGAATGTATATATGTATATATGTGTATATATATGTATATGTGTGTATATATGTATACATATGTATATATAGTTATATGTTACACTAAATTTACTTATTAAACTGTAAAATAATAAAACTACATAGAGTACAGCAACTGTAAGCAATAAATAAAATATTTATGAATATCATATATATGTTTCATTAAATAGACTTACTATTTTATAGTGATGTATACAACAATAATTATTTTTAGATCACAATGATTATATATTGCATTTTTGTAAAAAATTAAATAGTGCAATTAAACTGTACAATAATAAATAAGTATTCAAACAATAATAGTAAATATAAACATCACCATATATACATAGTTTTGTAGAAAATAAATATTGTATTTTGTAAAAATAGATAAATAGTTATAAATGTAATATAATAAATTCGAATTCAAAAAATAATAGTAAATATATATATAACAATATATACATAGTTTTAAAATAGTGTGGTTTATTTGCGAGCACCATTCTTTATAACAGTTGTCAAATATAATTAATTTCCCGCTTTGTTGTATTTTTTACCTTATTCCTCTTTAGTTAAAGGCAAAAGAGAGCCATGCATACATTTGTGGTCTCTTTTTGGTTCTATATCCATGTTTTTACAATGCTTATATTTTTTAAGAACTGTTTCGTGTTCTATTTTGAGGGAAAAAGAGAAGCATTCATAAATAAGATGTCTCATTATTGCTTGTATACCCATGTATTTACGATACTAATACTTCATTCATAATACATGTTCTAGTTACTGTCTACTTTCCTTGCAAATATTTGTCAATACATTGCCTTCCACGGTAATGTTTGTTATAAAAAGCTAAAGTGAAGCCAGCAATTACTTAATTGTTAAAGTGTTCTGTTTTATCAATTTGTTTGCTGTTTAAGGGCATTATTTTTCAAAAAATACTTCCAATCTTCTCTTAAATATATATTTTCTCGATATTACTTAAAATTAAAATTCCTAAACCGCATCTCTTTTTTTCGTATCCGCTAAGAAGAGCAAGTAAGGAAAATTGTGTATAGCATGTTTAACAATTTGTAGTATCCCTACATGTTTCTTCTGTTGGAAGACTCATTCGCAAGCGGACCACACGTATTTAATACCTAGTGGAATAGCGATAAACATATTGTCTGTTTTTGTGTATATTCTGGCCACGCTAACCTTAAAAAAAAAGTTGTCAACTACATTGCATTTTCAACAAACGTAAAATGGTGTATTTGCGATTCACACTCCTTATTCAAGTTATTGTTTTTGTTCTGGCAACATTATCATTTAAAAAAGTTGTCATATATATTGCATTCCACCGCTTGTTTTCTGTTTAATTCCCTTCTGTTAAAGGCAAAAAGGAAACATACCTATATTTGTTGTCTTATTTTGTCTTTATATTCATTGATTTGCAATGATAATATTTGCTCAATAGTACTTTTTTCGTGTTCTTATTACATAAATGTGTTGTCTCTTTTTGCTTCTATACTCATGTATGCATGTTCTTTCACGATGCAAATTTTTTCATACATAGTACGTGTACTATTGATACTCTCCTTGCAAACATTTGTCAATGCATAGCCTTTCACGGTATCGTTTAGTAGGTCGCCAGCTGCATACTTGTGTCTATATAGCTATACATTGTTACAAATTGTATGTAATGTGTTTATAGAGCAAATCCATGCTTAGGCTGTCTGGAAAATTTGTCAGATATTGTTTCTGTACAAATGCTGACTTTTTGTTGTTTCCTTGTAATCTATATATGGTTGCATAGAGAAAAACATATGTTCTCACAGATGATATTGATAAGCAAAATGCAATGTATTGTTTATGAAACATCCATTGCTGAGACTTGGATAGTGAATTGTTGCATACCGTGTACTCACATGACCCATATCTCTAATACACTACACCTATTGTTTAAGATGAATGGCTCTTTTCTATTTTTTTATATAAAAATACCCAAACAAGCACACACAAATTATAATTCACATTACCATCCACTTTTTTAATGATTAAAATATGTACTTTGAATGTATTAGGGCTTAACACTAAAGACAAACGCATAAAAATCTTCAAATGGATAGACGAAAAAAACGTATATGCCTATTACAAGAAAGTCACTTGACACATTCTTTGGCACAAATCGTGAAAGATGGGGCGGAGACATAAATCTAAGTGGACAACATACTAATAAACAAGGAATTGCCTTTCTGATAAAAAACAATATAGGTATCACAGTCGATAACATCATTTGTATGTCATAAATTGCTATGAATGTGCATTGTGAAACGATTTATATTTAATTCTACATAGAAATAAATTGAAATAGCCTTCTGCGGATTGAAAATTATAATTATTTCCGACGTAATTCGTATAATGTCACAAACATAAATAGATGCATCGCTTTTATACAATAAATTGGTTGTATGTATTGCTGGTGTCCTTAAAATAGAACAAACCTCAGCAAAAAGTGTTGTTTGACGACTGTGTGAGCTAACAATGAAATGTTTCCTCATCAATCATGAAGATTTGGAGTCCCTCTAGTTGTAATATTATGTATTATCTATATCAAATTATGTTCAAACATATTTATTTCGAAAAAATGCACATTGTTATACATAGAGTGAACACATAATGTATATATGTGCATGTTTGATTGGGATTGGAACAAAATACAACGTCATATTTTCTTTATTGTATTTAGTCGAAAACTTCTTTTCGTCGAACCTTTTTCTTTTAAAATGTGCCTTGTAACTTAATTAATTTATTATGTTTTTAACTATTATATTGATTTTTTAATCTGTTTTACATAACTGATATCTGATATCTTATGCCATGATATGAAGAGGACCGTTTGACCTATTGACCTGGTGAGAATTCGAGCATACCTGGATGTGTTGTATTCTTGAATTGCGATTTGTAATTTGTCTACATCACTCGAAAATAATTGTCGAATGCAGCGGATTTTGTGAAACCTGATATCCTGGGCACTGATATAGATTTGTTGGAGATGTCTGTTCGCTCTGCCGCCGATAGTGTTGATCAAAATACCATCAATAATATGACATACCCAAATCGATCAAACACACTCAGTAATTTTACAGAGAATGTTACCTGTCAAACATTAAACTGTCATTCAGTAATAAAAAAGAATGTGCTAGTCGGGCAATTGCTTCGAGACGACAACATTGATTTTGCGCTGTTGACGGAAACATGGTATTCTGACGAAAAAAGTTCACAATTTAAATCTTCAGACCTAAACCAAAATGGCTATGAGATCAGTGTTGCAAATCGCAGAAATAAGACCGGCGGTGGCATTGCCTTGACTTGTAAAGGTACTGTTAAGATGAGTAAGAAGATTTCTGGCACGACGCAAAGTTTCGAATACGGAGTATGGCAAATGATCTTTAAAAATATAACCATCAATTGTGTTGGCATATATAGACCACCGGCTTTGTCAACGCCTACGCAATTTATTAAAGAATTATTCAATTTCCTGGAGGACATTATTTCAAAGTATTCCAACCTTTTGATAATGGGAGATTTCAATCTGCATATACATGAGGACACTAACACCATATCTGATTTCAACAGGTGTTTATGTGCTATGGGTTTGCAACAACATGTACATTTTCCAACACAAGTGTTTGGTCAGAGTCTCGATCTTGTGATCACAGAGGTCGCAAATGGTGTTGAACTTATCTCATTTGAACCCGGTCCATTCTTGTCCGACCATCGTGTAGTTAGAGTTATTACATAAGTGAAAAAAGAAAAAATCATCAGTAAGTACATTACTTATCGAAATTTTAAAGACATTGATCATTCAGAATTTGCAAGTGATATTTCTGAATTAAAACTTGAATGTGATGATATTGATACATATGTGGAACTTTTTGAAGATGAAATGAAAAGGCTTGTCGATAAACACGCGCCGGAAAAAGAGAAAATGCAAATTTGCCGAAATCCAAAACCCTGGTTTAATGAGAGAATATACCATCTGAAACGTGTTTTGCGAAAATCCGAGCGTTTATGGAAGAAGTACCAAAACCCGGAAGACTATGAACTATTTAAAACTGATCTCAGTAAATACCACCATGAACTTAAACTTGAAAAGCAAAGAACTTTAAGCCAAAAGTGCTTGAATTTAAGGGTGATTCAAACCAATTGTATAGATTTGTGTCTGACCTTACAGGTGGCAAGTCTGAGAATCCAATGCCGTCTGTTGAAAATAAAAACGACCTAGCCGATGAGTTCGCCGATCATTTTATGGAAAAAATTCAAAAAATTAGAGACGATTTGAAAGATTTCGAAAAGTATAAACCAAACGTTAGAAATGTGCCCGAGTTTGAAAAATTTAGAGAACTATCTGAAGATGAAGTTCGAAAACTCATAAATAAAATGCAAACGAAGTCCTGTGAAATTGATGTTTTACCGAAAAAAATGTTGAAATCATTTTTGGAAGAGCTTCTCCCTATCATTACTAGACTAGTTAATCTTTAATTGACACAGGGAGTTTTCCCAAAGCAGTGGAAACAAGCAATTGTGAGACCTCTGTTGAAAAAAGCCGGCCTAGATTTAATTTTTTTCCAACTACAGGCCAGTGAGTAACTTACAGTTCTTGTCCAAACTAATAGAAAAAGCAGCTTTGTACATATTGAATGAACATGTAAATGAACACGACCTTCTGCCAAAAAACCAATCGGCGTACAGACAAAATCATTCGTATGAATCGGCTCTCCTTAGACTTGTAAATGATTTACTGGATGCTATGGAACATCAGGAATTGACTGCATTAATAGCATTAGACCTTAGTGCAGCTTTTGACACAGTGGACCACGACATCCTTTTGGACGTTCTGAAGTGTCAATACGGGATCGGTGGAATTGCATTAGATTGGTTGGACTTGTACCTTCGGCCACAGAGCTGCCGCGTAAGTGTGAACCAGACGATGTCTTCGGCGCGTGAACTAGAATGTAGTGTCCCTCAGGGAAGCTGTTTAAGGCCTTGGCTCTATATCACGTACGCTGGGACCATATTTGACATTGTCCCCCCTTCCTTTTTTGTATATGGCTTTGCCGACGATCACACCGCAGGCAAACGTTTTCTGCCCAAGCCAGAACTTGAGGCTCAAGCCGTTCACGAACTAGAGGAGTTCGCTTCGGAGTGTAATGATTGGATGAAGGGTAACAAACTCAAAATGAATTCTTCAAAGATTGAACATATAGTATTTGGAAGTGCCCTACAGTTGAACAAGTTAACTATCCAGGAGATTGACATTTGTGGTGCAAGAATCGAGAAACATAACACCATTATACTTAGGGGCATATTTGGATGACACTCTGAGTTTTAAAGATCACATAAAGATCAAATGCAGAAATGCAATGTTGAACTTTTTTAAGATCAAAAGTATTCGCAAAAACCTGACAGAAGATGCAACCGAAACCCTCGTTCTCTGCTTAGTAATTTCGCACCTGGACTATTGTAACGTCATTGTGTATGGGATTTCCGACAGTGATTTATCAAAACTACAACGAATTCAGAACATGTGCGCTAAGTTAGTTTTGAATCGCAGAAGAAGAGACAGTTATAAGCAGTCACTTTACGATTTACATTGGCTGCCGATCAAAGCTAGAATTAACTTTAAAATTCTCACTTACATGTTCAATTGTCATACAGGAAATTCGCCAACATATTTCATTGAACTGTTACACCAAAAGTCCAACGACGTTCCACCAGATCATCAGAGTCCTGCATCGAGTGTTACACCGTGCCATTCAATAAACGAAAAATATTTAGTGACAGAAGTTTTAGCACAATTGAACCCAAACTGTGGAATAATCTACCATTGAGCCTCAAACAACTCTCCTCCATTGAATGTTTTAAAAGAAATCTGAAAACGCACCTTTTTAAAGACTGTTTCTCATTGTTTTAACAAGTCAATGAACTGTAAAAAATAGTGAACATTTGTGATAGTAAATTAGAAGATTAATATTTATCTGTATCAATATTATTATTCTATATCTAAACTGGTTTTAAGATATTGTGATATGACAACTTTAGTTTTATATAATTCTTATTTTATTTCTTTAATTTGTTTACTTTATTTGTCATTTATATAGTTTTATTTATATAGATTATGTACAACGCCATTGAATATGTTTTAAATTTAGAAATAGGCGTTTTAGCAAATAAATCAGTTTCAGTTTCAGTTTTCATCATCATTGATGGCAAATGAACTTTTCATGTGATGTGTGTCAATACATCTAGTACCCCCGCATCACGGACACATTTTCTGATTCCACAAAAACAGGCCACAGAGCTGAACACTAGAAATAAGACATCAATTCCCATCTTGGATTACCGGTGTGCAAGGCATAATTATACTGAGGAAGTGTTCGAGGACCTGACGAGATGTCTGGATTATGACAAGAGGGTCGACATTTTGTGAGAAGTCGACTTCAGCTTCAGGCAGGCAACACCACATTGGCAGGGCATGATGCATATTTTGCGTCAGGAAAGCCAGCACACTGAGCAGTCGTCAATCAAACTCTTGCCTATAATCATTTGTACTCTGGGGTTATGTCGTGCATTGTGTCAATAATAAACTCTGATTGTAAACTTGACATGAAGCATAATCCTCCCACCATGATAAAGTTTCGACAAACCCTCGCTTTAAGAGGCTGCCGAAATCATTATTGATGTGCCACAAAGTAGTTGCCTGAAAAGTATTGTTCTGATGTGTTGGTGTTTTTATGCACTAATGAACTTGCTGGGGTCCATAGGATTCATCATTGAAGGAACGGGTCACAAAACATACTTGAGACTGTCTATAGGGAAAATGGCATTGTGCACATTATGACAGGGAAAGCTTCCAGACATCTTTGCGGGGCCATTTTCGTGTTCCTACACAGCCAGCTCATATCAAGAAGACCCCAAGATTCAGATACTACTTGATAAGGCAGAGGGAGTGTTCTCTTCCATTCGTAGGGGCGACACGACGCAGATGCTTCATGTTCTGACATATAAATCGAACTCGAAAGACTTCAGAGAAGAAGTAACATGAACTTGTCCAAACCACAAAGACAAGCCAATTATTGCTGAATTATCACCTTATGGTAAGCATGGCTATGCTGTTGATCAAGGCGGTTCGTACTGGTTGTTGGATGATGCATTTGCTGGCAGTATCAAATTATCTTCCGTCTTTTCTGCAACTGTGTAATTTAATTAACTGCGATCGGCTTATAACTACCTTCAGCCAATGAGCAGCCTATATGCAACGCACCGAGAAGTTAATCGAAAGTTCGTTAATGGTGTCAACGTTGTTATTGGAAGCAATCAGTGCTGGGCTCGGCTAAGCAGTGATCTTGCCATTGAGCAAACATTTATGAGGTCTCTTAAAAACACAGATTGTTTCAGTCGCGGCGGTGGGTACAACGAGGTAATGCAAAACCGTTTGACCCTTTCTGCACCTGTACCGTGCGATGCAGGATTTCACAGAACTGGCCTATACTAAGTCCACAACGCAAAGACTCAACACTCAACTGGCGTGCTTATCAAAAGAGATCAGAAAGCGTATCCTTTCACCCTAATTGCGAGTTATGTTTCCCATATTGATCTCATATAGGCGAAGTATGGGCAAGCCACGTGTTGACAACTGGGATATTGCAAACGTGCCCGGTGCGGGTGCCCGTTTTTTATATGGTAGTTTACTAAAAGTACATATACACTTCTATAACGCCATTGAACTTGATTTGACACACATGTAAAAATTGGTTTCTTTATATAACACGATATTAACGATGTCAAAACATCATCGCCTTTTACTTATGTGGTGACACAATTATATATTGAAGAAATTTCACTATAATTTGTTACAGGAATTAAAAGTTAATTATTTGATAATCCAATTGGTAATGCTTGCAGGATTTCAATTTAAAGGGGCTTGTTCACGTTTCGGTAAATTGACGAAATTAAAAAAAGTTGTTTTTAGATTCGCAAATTTTCGTTTAAGTTATGAAATTTGTGAGAAAACAGTTATGCCTCGGTCACACTGTCACGAATCAAAGCTACAAACGAGTTACGAATACTTTTCGGCACAGTTCGTAGCTATCCTTACTGGACCGTGGCTCTCCGTACTTGATCCGTGATCAGTCGTAGTAGTTTTTGGATGTCCTTAGCGACTCTTTACAAATTTTAAACATGTTCAAAAAAATGATAAGAATTTATCGACCGTAGCGTATCCGTAGCAGTCCGTACTAAACCGTACTGATCCGTACTAGTTAGTAACGACACCGTAGTCGTCCGTACCTTTTCGTCGGCCTAAAGATTTTTAAGGAATTCTACGGAGCAGAACGGTTACGCTACGTATTAGCTACGATTGTACCATGAATATATTACGGAAAGCCACGGTTCTAGAACGTTGTACTACGGATAGGCAGGAATTTGCACGATCTTGTACGATAAACTACATTTCAGCACGAAACAGTACGGACATGTACGACCCACTACAATAAATTGCTACTGGAATACTTGATTGAAATTAATGCAATCGTACTTGTATTTGTTGAGTTCACAATCATGAACCGCCAGCAAATTGCGTTTGCGATAAATTTGTTACACTTGGATATTGATATGGCTCAAAATGCAAAAGACGTAGTCGAGCTGCTTGACGTTATGCACAGAGGTAATAATGATCCGATATCGTATAACCAGTATAGCTTTGTGCTAAAGGTTACGTATTTTGAAAATATTAATATTTGAACTTACTTGTAATACTTTTTGTTTTAATTTGCATGTACGCCTTTTGAATATTGCTCTTACTTTTACGTGATTAAATTATTGTTTAATTAATAGCCGACATAATGAAATACAAAATAAATAATACTTTCTTAAGCATAATCAATATTTGTACATCAATAATAACATACTTTATCAGGTCAGAGAAGAAAAATGAGGTGGTGGATACGAGACCGGCTTTTAAGACGACCCGCTCTCTGCCAATACAAGACTTTGATGGCCGAACCGATGGCTGAAGATCCGACGGCTTTTAGAATCGGGCCTGATATGTTCAATGAGCTATTACAGGTCGTTGGTCCAAGGATCACGAAGAACCACACCTGGCCACAGGGGACAGTTACCGTACATATATGTATGGGTTTCGTGTTGCACACAATACGATATGTAGTATTGTACGGGACGTTTGTGATGCCATAGTTTCAGCATTTGCTGGGGATGTTATTCAAACTCAAAATGAGCATGAGGAGTGGAATGCCATAGCCGATCAGTTCGCGGCTAAATGGCAATTTCCGCACGCCATTGATGCTCTAGATGGTAAGCATGTAGCCATACGATGTCCCAAGAACGGTGGTTCATTAAACTATAACTTTAAAGGCTACCATTCTGTTGTGCTGATGGCGCTTGTGGACGCCGATTACCAATTCAATTAGGTAAATATTGGGGGGTCGCAAGGAGGATGTTCGACGCACAAATCTGGAATCAAAGCAATCGAAAGGGGGCTAATTGGTATGCCAGAAGCAACACCTCTTCCAGGTGAACACAGATACTAAATCATCGCAGATGATGCATTTGCCATGAGGACATGGCTCATGAAGCCATTCTCACGACGAGAACTTGAGAAGAAAGAACGAATTTGTAAGTATCGCCTGTCTAGAGCCAGGAGAGTTGTGGAGAATTCTTTTAGTATTTTCGCTCAGCGATTCCGTTGATAAATGTCTATTCTGCCACAAAGACCAGATACGGTTGAATTAATAGTTCTCGCATGCATTTGCCTGCACAATGTAATGAGGACCAAATAAACTGTACCAACAATGAATATTACCTGCAACCAAGTCAGAATGTCGTCCTGTTGCTCATTTGTTAAATACCATGGCTGCTGATGCTGACGCTTGCTATTCTTTTGAGTTTTGCTGGTTCCTTCCGGCTTAGGGTTTTGGATGGGGGAGGTAGACTTTTCGCAAGACACGGCTGATTCCATTATTTCTGTTACGCGCTGTTGCTGCCGCTTGCGTGTTCTCTTTATGGGAGGTATTTTATGTAGAACAATACAATATGATGTGGGCGCAATGTTCAATCGTAGTTCGTTTCTACTTGTCCGTTCCAGTCCGTTGCAATTCCCACTGCTTCGTAGCGGACCGTTCTAGTTCGAATTTACCCGTACTAGACCATAGCGGGTCCGTAGTTAGATCGTATCGATTCGCGTAGCATCGTACTTAATCGTTCCAGACCGCAGCGGATTCGTAGATTGATCGTACCGATTCGTGCGCTCCGTACTAAATTGCGTCGATCAGTATCAGTCCGTACCTTTTCTTGTTCGTTTTCTAATCATTTTGATGGAAGATTCGTCGAAATCCGTACTATCAACGTTGTGCTCCGTACCGAAATCGTAGCGGCCGACGAATTTTGACAATTTCGTAGTCATTCGTAGCCGATTGAATCGTAGCTCATTCGTAGTTCTGATTCGTGACAGTGTGACCGAGGCATTATATTGAACATTTACCATGCTCTAAAATAGCCATTATATGCATCTTTTATCGATTTAAAAACCTGAAAATTAGTAGGCGTTGCGACGCGAAACGATCGAATAATTTGGAGAATTATGTTGTTGTCGTTATATTTTGTAAAACTACAAGGATTGCTTATATAAAGTAAAAAAAGACATCGATCATAGTATGGGCACGGATGGCCAAGTGGTCTTAGTGGTTGACTTTAAGTCAAGAACTCCAGGGGTCAGTGGTTCGAGCCCTGATGAGGGTTACGTTTTTGTTTGTATTCTTAATGTTTTACTGGACCTTTTTATATCCTTTGCTTGCATTTATCAATATAAAGCATTTAAGGACAAACTTCAATGATATCACAATCTGTTAAAAGGCCCCTTTAAATCATTGTCTATATTCGCCAACATAAAGCTTCCTAGATATTGTTCTTGTTAAGGTCCTACTTTAGGTCCTAGATAATGTTCTGATTAAGATCCTAGGCTAACGCCGTAGAACGATAAACCCGCTTGATTCTCGCGGCTGTCTGGTAAGCGGAGTGGTGGGTTCACGCTTGTAGATAATTGAATGGCACGAACGTGACATTTATGCATCATCTGATGCCTAAATACAATGTCGTAACTTAAGATTATAATAATAGTTTCTTAAAAAATGTTCTAAAGGGTAATCATTAAAAAAAATAGTTGACACACTCAAAGTGTTATTGGTGTAATATTTATAGATATAAAATATATATTTTTTTAATTATCCAACTCATCGTGGAACATTTACTACCTCATTTGGCATTCACTGAAAGCCAGTGCACCAATGCATTGATATGGCTACGCCGCTCCATAAAGTATCAATGACCGAAGATAACATATTTAAATTAGTATAAATTGAGTTTAACTCTTCAGATCCAGAGCAGAGAGTTGTTTTCCTGAGCAACATCGATAATTGCAACTGTTAAGCCATTATGGAAGTACGTGCTTTACTTTTCATATATTTATATAATTGTGATTTTCTGGATTAATTAATTGCAATTTTATTTTATTATTTACATAAATCGAAACTAACCATGTATTTCAAACGCTTCATAGTCTACTATATATTCTTGACTAATGGTAATTTTAAGAATCGTGTTGGACAGTATAAGATACTTTTGTAGCAATTGGCTTTATTGCTTGATGATATATGGGCAGTTTCAAGGTTTGAAGCTGTAGTATTTGTTTAATATAAAACAACACATTTAGGAAAAAGGAACGTTTTTTTTTCATTTATGAACACACATCATACAAATTTAATTTAGAACTTGAACCGTGAGTTTGAGCAAATTATTTTGTCTTATACTGTGCTTCTACCAAGTGTATGTTGCATACCAAAGTTAAGTCTACTTAATTGTAGGAAATGGTTGATTCAATGGTGAAACACAGTAATCGTTAAGCTCGGCATGAAAGCATACACCATTTCTTAACACTTAAGGTTCGTTGTTTGAGGATTCTATTGAATACATGTACACTATTTTGAAACTATTTTACGTATTCTATGTCCTCAAAAACAACACCGAAACAAAATCAAACAAACACACTACAAATAACTATTGTATTTAGCCTCCAAATTGACACTGCCAAAATTATTTCAATATGTCAATTCGCAGGTAAGGAATATAGTTTAATTTATTTTTGTAATAACATTATTGTTAAAATGAGGAATTATTAAATGTACCGGCGGATTTGTTTTGCACATAAATAGGAGAAACATATTTAATCGCAAATTTGATAGAGCTTACATTTCTTGCATCGATTTGTACAAATTGTATAGCACATTAAAACTTGTTTCATAAACCGAGAATTAATTCTAACTTGGCAAGTAAAAACAACTCAAAACGATTTCCATAAATAGCGCGGATGTTTTTATACAACCACATAATCAGGTTTTAATAATATGTTGTTAAATTGCGGTCGCCATTTTTGTTCTGATGTCAAATATTTAAAAAGTATGCTAAGATAGTAATATTTTTAAGTCTGGAGGATGGAATACACCAATTCAAATCCTAATAATTAAAATTGTTTGAAGTAACAATATAAATAACAAAAACATACTTTAATGTAATCAGAGAAAAATGCATAGATTTATAAATTAACTGTTTTAATGTTTTCTGGGTACTCCCCTTTTACATTTGTCAACAGCTTTCAATAAAAAGCGCACACCAACATCCTTTTTTTGGACGGTTTACATAGAAATAATTTTAATGGGGCTCATTTTGTATAGAATGCATTATGATGAATAGTTTACTCCGTGTAGTTACTAGACATATGACGATGCAATTTGCAAGGTCTTTATAATAAGTATGCTTTACGACAGTGCTGTGATGTTTAGAATTTTATTTCATAGATTGTATTGATACTGTAACTTAAATCCTGTCAGGAAATTGATTACATTAAAAACAAACAAAATTAATTTTTTTAAATGACTTATTTTAATTCATTGGGTCTTCTTAAAAGCACTGTGCGCAATCGACGACAAACATTATGTTTTTTTTTGTTTTAAACATTATATGTAAAGTTCCGTTCAATTCGAATTTAAAGAAGAGGTTGTCTATTCGGCCGTCGTTTTTATCTTAATATTAATTATTGCGCTTCGTTTAGAAAATTATAGTTCAATAGTAAGACATAAACTGAATTCAGACGCCATTGTATTCATTTTACGTCGCACAATCGGTTTTATTTCGATTTATCAAAAATGCCCGGGTTTAGTCAAGTTTCGCCCCTCTTTTCTGACAATTTTTTCCATTAAGTTAAATAAGAAATGGTCATTTGCTAAAAAAATAGGGCAGATAAGTCGGCTTCTTTCTTCGTAAATTTGTTTCCAACTCCCGACTTTTATACGAATATGGAATAAAAGTAAAAATGAATCAATATGGAATTCATTTTAGTTATTCTTAAACATTTCATTTCATAAACTTTAACGCTACTTCAGCGAATATGATCAAAAGTAACAAAACCTTATATTCAAATTATTGAATATTTACAAATTTAGAAAACATTATAAAAAAAGGGATCTAATTTAACAAATTCATCTTTTAGGATTGGCCAAAAATGTCTGTCGGGGTAAGCAAAACAAAACACGTTTTTTATTGTCTTAAAGAATAATAAGCACATTGCCACTTAACATATATGGAATGGCAAATAAAGGTGTTAAAGCCAGGGGTTCCTACAGTTATACTTGATTATTAATTTTAGACAGAAGTCATGAAGTTGGTGATTTGTCTTATAATCGCTGCTGTTTGTGTGTCCGTGATTGACGCACAATTCATACTATCTCACGAAACAAGAGTAAGCCAGCAACAATTTACGTCTCAGGTAAATATTATGAGTGATTTTTGCTTTGCTCTGATGCTTTGCTTCGTCTTACGCTATTTTCAAACTAAAACAACATGCAGAAACATTTCTTGCAAACTTTGGACGATGATTTTGTACGACGCTTTGTGCGTAAAACAGGTATATTTCATCGCGCTTTTTTACGATTGTAGAAATTACCAGCGCAATAATTGTTTTCGAAATTTGCAAATGACCACAAAGCACAATTTTGCATGTCAGCATTATTTTCAAGAGTTGTATGTCGGTTCCTTCTACACAAACCAGGTTCACATAACTCTCTAACATGAGGATAAGAGTAAGTTTGATAAAATATTTTTTGCGTTCGAATATACACAAAATAAGCGTTTCATTTTAATAGTTTACTAAACCTAAACTGCTACAGATTTTTTTAACACAGACAATAACATTGTTTTTTATTTACAACAGGTTCCCTGCTCGACACGTGTGTAGATTGAGAGTATTGTAATAACATGGTCAATGATGTTTGGTTAATATGAAACATACGACACTAAAGAGGATTGAATTATTTCTTATTAGTATTTGTAAAGCTTATATTCACATATCACTACATATAATATGTATATTATTTTGATATTTAAATTTCATTAACATAACATGAAAATACAATTATGAAAATAGCCTCCTGTTCCAGCCAAAACGTTAAGCATACTGCGATAAACTTGGTCCCTTTCCGATAGAACACGCCTGTTGCTTAGTCTTTCCAACTGTATTAACAATGACAGTATCACACATTTATGAATTGTCGGATATTTTAGACATTGGACACAAACTAATTGTCCTTGATACAATTTTTTTTATCTAAAAACTCACAATCACCTATTTTCACTATAGCCCAATATTGATCTCGTTTTTAATGAAATATATATTTACCAGAACTTGTAAAAATGGATCGATTTGAATATTAAATATATTCTATATTATCATCCAAAAACAACTATTTATTCTGAATACTGACTGTTTCAAACGGCGAAACGCACCACTAATGTTAAAAGGCATCAATTTACTCTGAAAAAAGGTGCTAAATTATTTATACCATAAAACGAAATTATAATTTGTTATCGCTATTGTTATTCGGTCTTTTAGATAGCAACGGGTCAATGGCTGATTTTGTACTCGGTGTTTATCGGATCGCCAGGTGCGTTTAGTAAAGCCAAATACAGTTGGCGTGTCTCTGGTAACTCAGTCACACGTACGACTGTAGTCAGGTATGTAAATTTCATTGTAAAATCAATTTAATAAAATTAATTTTGCGTTATTTCCTCATTTCTATCAATATGTTAATTTAACTTTTTTTAAACGGCATCTCATATTTGCTCTCTGAATCATAATATTCACACAATAGCATATGTAACACTTCGTGCTTTATATGCTGAAAAGGTCTCCATGTATTTTGTAGCCAAACTACTTGTCAAACGGTAATAGCCAATTACACTCTGGGAGAGCACCTGGACCCTTCTGGTGCAGCACTGCTAAGAGAAGGTAGTTTAAAGTTTGATGGCTTTGTAGGACATTGCCCTTGTTTGAATCATTTACCAAGGTCAGTGGCATTACATTAATAGGGAAATATTATACAGGTTTAACTATAATTTATCAAGCCTTTTATCAGATTTTTTGGTTATATATTGTTCTTATTATCCGCCAACGTGACATGCATTCAATTTGAATAAGCTCTTCGCAACGTAAAACAATAATGTAAACCACGACATTGAGTGTCTGATATATCTTGATTCTGGCCCTCGGTTTTAAAGATCAAGCATGTTACGCGCTTGAACAATTTCCCTTATTACAGTTGTTTTGGTGCGGACACATTTACAACTATCTGACGCAAGTAAAAACATAATTTTATAAATCAGTTTATTAGATCTGGTACAAATGATATTGACAACGGTAAAATAGTAATAATATTTTCTGAGCACACATTTCACAATCTTTGCGCCCCAATAAATATAGCTCGATTGGTCATTGTCGGCTCGGGTTCTACTTATGTGTACCCCGGGTACTCTTAATTATACTTACATATATCCCGGGTACGGTAAATAAACTTAAACGTACCCGGTCGATATTAGGCTGTACCGGCGTTGTGTTTCCGCCCAAAATCCGATGTCGTAAAACGCTATTTCGATTACCGTAAAACGATATTGTTTTTCCCCAACATACTTTTCATTTAAAAAACTGCATAAACATGCTCTTTGAGTATGAGTTTGGATAATATAGAGGCCATTTAACAGAAAATTGACATAAATGTAAACATAATTAATTTTAAAAAAGCCGGCAACGACCGATTTAGAGTTAAAACTACCGGGTACGTTTTAGTATATTTACCGTACCCGGGGTACATGTAAGTATACTTGAGAGTACCCAGGGTACATGTAAGTAGTACCCGAGCCGACTATGACAAATCGAGCATAAATATATACATATGTATATTTGATGAATCAATTTGACTTGCACAGTATTATGAAGTCACATTTGTGTTTTTTTCTTTACGTTATGTGACGTTTATGTTGTAAAACTCGTAAAACTGTAACGATTATAAGGTTATAAATAGGTAGAATAAAGCATTGGTTTGAAAATTTACACATAATTCTTGAAATATATTATTGATGTCATCTTCAACTTAAGAGTGTTTAGTGCTTGTTAATCAAGCCTTATAAAGTATATGTGTTTAACTTTTCGCTGGTTATCTGATAGCTGTGAATGCGCGCAGGAGTTTTCTGAGGTACTGTGCCTGCGCGTCGTTTATCAGTATACTTCTACATACATATTACCGGAGAGTATCGTCAAAGCGGGCGTGTGATTATTTAAATACAGATATCATGAAAATACTGACAACTTTCAAATGTATTTTTCGGTAATGTTTTCATTTATAACCGGGGACGGACTTCTGCATACTTTGTGATCAGTACCATCATTACCTTTGTCGTTAAGAAATATCAATATATTTCACCATGCTATATTTTTCTACGCAGTTTTTCCAGGCCACAAGACCGAACTTTTCTACAGCCAAGATCCCAGCAAGTACATCTGGATGCTCCTCTGCCGTACCCCAGGCCCTACACCTGGCTCCTGTACATTTGGTTTCTTCGACCTCGCGATCAAAGACACGCGCACGAGTAAGTAAAAGCAATCACATAAAGGACAACATTTATTAGCTAAATCCATTTGTGTTGAAAATATTTCAGAACCCAGACTCGTATCCATCATACATTCTTAAAATCGTATTTTATTTGTGCAATAAGCTGCAATTCAAGATGTGAAATGAAGGATTAAACAATGCGGATGTTTATGCACTATCAGTATTTTAATATTTCATTTATCGAACACAGCTATTTTATAATTTATTTTTATCCCAAAAGAAGATGTTTTTTTTTTCATTTTACGTACTTATTCCGGTGCAGTATAACACGGGTGGAACTTTCAAAGACTCAATATATCTGCACATAAAAAATATTGACAACTTGAAAACCTGTAATATTATTTTGTTAATAAAATCAATATTTATAACATATTAATACATTATCCACTAACATTGTTAGCCAAGGTTGTTTGTCCATGTGTTAATTGCAAATTTGGATTCTTAAAAATTGTAATTTTAAACTTAAGTAAAAATCCATTTGTCCCACTTATTCATTGTGCAACAAGTGTCTTTTGATGCTGTCCGACCAATATTTTAAAGGCATATACGCCTTTAAATAAAATATAATGAAATTGATATTTCGATTCCAGATCTGACGGGAGACTTAAACCTCGTCGGCCTACCCTGGGACATGATTGCCGCTGACCTGAGAGCGACCCGTGGCCTCACATTCGACAACCCCGTTGTCCAATACGTGTGGACCGGAACTGGTATGGGGTGATTATATTTTTATTTCATCGCTTACTCACTGTGTCCGACATTTTTAATTAGTAGTTCAAACCATAAACTATAAGAATAATAAATGAAATATATATTTATGACTTGAGTTGTGGTTGAGCATACTTACAAATTTCCTGAACGAGGTATACATAATGTTGTTTAAAGAATCACTAAAACCACAGCATGTGCATGTGAATTGCCAGTAGAAGGCATAAACGGGCCATTGCACACGCTTAAATGTCTTAGTATTGGGTAGCGTATGTTAGAAGTATTGAGATTATGTGTCTCTGTCAGTGCATTAATAGGACCATGTTTAGAACTTGTCTCTTTGTATTTAGAATACGTCGTCACTATATCACTTTTGTGAATGGGTGAATCATGTGTATCTATTAAGGTTATTTGTGTAGGTTCTAATTCAGGCTTATGTCATTTATATTGTGATTTGAGTAGTGTGTACTGAGTAGTTTTTAAGTATGATTTATGATTAAGCCTCCTCATCGTACAAACATTATGACGTGTCGGCTTTTCAATTCAGCCATGACTACGTTTGCGTTGTGAAGGCTTATGTTTTACTGTAAAATAATCATGCTGAAATCTGCAACTGGACTGGAACAACAATTGGTGCCAATTTTTGGGGAATAGGTTGCTTTTTTCTGCGTTGAACTTTTGGTCCGCTACTGGACCTTAATAATGTGTTGGCATTTTCATTTTACGTTCGAGCATGGCTATGATTTACTTTTTTTATTACATATTATCAGCATTTTGTCACTGTAGATCACTTGTATTTTTGACATTTCAGAATGTCCGAATCCATAAGACGAGTAAAACCACAGCAATCAGCAGGAAGAACAACTAATACCAACGATATAATAATTAAACCTTGTATTCTTATCCAATTAATACTAACACACTTTTGGTGTAGCTAATTTATGAAATGACATTCTCCAAATGTTCTGAAAGTTAAGAATTCTTCAAAATAAAGACCATGATTGCAAAAAGACATTTCACTGTATTGGTTCTTCTCCCGTCTTAATCAACCAATAAATACACTTACGACGACAAAAATAATATTCTTAAAGCTGAAAGGTTCTTAAAGCGTAATACAATTAAATATGGCACGGAATTTACCACCTCTAACTACACACTTCATTTGTTTAGAATGACGTAAGCAACATATTTAGCCTGTATATATTCAAAATCTGAACCTTTTTTTTATCCATTGTCTAGTTCTATTCTTTATTCTTATGTCTATTGAATGCGTTGTTAAAATGGGGCATTGGTTTGAGTTCCTTAATGTAATCCATCAATTATTGCATAACGGTTTGCAAAAGCCTCTATCACTTTTATTTTTATTTTATACACGTATAGTCGGTGACTGAACATCGAATTATTTGTCTTTTTTTGCAATTGATATTGTAAGATTGGTATATCTTAAATAAATGAACTGTTTGGTGTGTCCAGACTATGAATGCATACCATAGCAATAAGAAATAGTTAATAGTACATTAATGATTGTTCCCGAATTAAACAATACATGTAAACGTTCAGCTGCATCATACAGCACGAGGTCCTTATCATCGATCGCAAGTCATCTATTACCAAACAGTCTGACGCACAAAATAGCAATCTACACAACGCACAACATGTAACCAATACAAACACAAATATATAAACATGGGATCAACCAGTATATTTGAACGGCGATTGCATTGCATTGTGTGTTCAAAACTTAAACTTAAACCAGATTTGTCAAATACTAAAGTGCACTTAAACATTTATGTAACCCAGAGTTCAGGGGAAAGATTAAAACTATATATATGTATTTTAAATATTTAATTAGTTCACCAAAGATCATACTCTTTATAACTTGATACTGAAGTAACGCCTGAGGACAGAGATTCCGCAATCTGAAAATTATGATAATGCATTATTTAATAGAATGCATAATACACGACTAGATAAAACATAAATGCTAGTTCAATATAGTGGCCATATTTACATTAACATAGCAGATAAAGAAAAATACAATTTCACATAAAATGCATATTCTACAAATATAAACATTACAGAACATGCAGCATACAAATACACTACAAAGAAATACATAAAACAGATAACATTTGCAATGAACATCATTACATAATCACGTACACAAATCATACAGCTCACTTACCAAAATGTGGTTCTGAATTCTATCTCTTCACTCACACAATCATGTCTCGTTCGTCCATTGGTGAAACTGTAAGGGGATTACGTGATACAGTGCAAATTAAGAATAGTGATAAAATGTTAAAATAGCAACTATACCGAAGTTCGAACACTACAACTTTAGGTCGAAAAATAAGAGAATTAAACGTAGAAGAAATACTTGGAAACTGTGACAAATGAACAGAGCAAGTAGACAAATACTTGAACATACCTGTTTCAGAAAGAAGATAACACTTACGAATTCTGTACGTGAAATAAATGCCTGAAGAATGCGCCTTCGCGCTCTGAGCTCCGTGGTCAATATGATTTATACATCACTACACTCCTTGAGGATAACTTATCGAGGATACCTACACAAGTTATTAACCAATCAATTTAAACTAACAACAAATCTATACTAACAATAGAAATGATCGCTCGAGAGTAGAAACCAGTTTCGTATCATTTAAAGGTGGAGTGGACTCGATCGACATAATTCTAAAGTATGGTAAAATACGATATGGTCACATTAACACCACATCACATAAACGTTTAAATAAACAAAAAGCAAGTTCATTTCGATGTTATTATTTTTAACTTATCAGGTTGATGCAAACCACAGCAACATTCTTGAAACCTTCTGAGACATATTGCAATTTGAACAAACCACTTATCGTTTTACTACATCTTGTCATTGATTTTATAACATCATAGTGTTATGTATGTAAGCTGTATGCAAATAATATATCCAGTATTTTTAACATGTGCAGAACACTACGCCAAATACATTTTTACATGATAATGCAACTGAATGAAAGTATAACGTTAAACTTCTTTAAATGACAAAGAAGACCAGACAGCACACGTAAAATAATGGTTAATTTATAGCAATACTGAAAAATTAAAAATAAATAATGACGTTATTTATCTCAATAGCGCATTTACAAAATATGTTATTACAGTACTTAGTTTATGATAATTATTATTAGTTACATGTTTATTAAAGGATTATGCCTCCCAGGTGTTACCCGGGATGGGCTTCAGAACAAACTAAAATAAAGAAAGACTGTTGGTTAACGAATGTTCTTTATTACGGAGTTCTAAACATGGCGCTGTGCCAAATAATCCACAAGTTGTCTAGGAGTAATTGATCAAAGTAAAATACTATTTAGCCCAAATACTACACAATATGATAGTTCTTAACAAATATAACAGTTGCATAACAACGTATATAAATATTTGCTTCTTAAAACCCTATGCATAACACTGGAATTGTATGAGAATGAAATATGATGTTACTTTATTGTATTAATTTCTGCACTCAAAGTGTACCATATACTGCTTATTAAAAGAGGTTTGACATTATGATAATTTCAACAATTATAAAACAACAAAAGTAATGCATCATACAACATAGTATCAATAACATATAAAAAGAATCAATACTTTTAGTATAAAACTGAATGTAGTCTTTCCGGAATGATCACTTGACCCAATTAGTTAGTAATTGAACACATTTATAACGATTAAGAACACATACTGGCATAATGTGATTACGTCATTACTATGAATAAATAACCCATTTATGCCTAGCGTCTATAAAAATGATGCGGCTTCTCATCATGATCTGCGCTGTTTGCTTAAAGGAATTTCTGAAAGAAATATTCTAAATATAGAAATAAATATACTTGACATCCCTAATTTGGGAAATAAATTGATCCAATTTAAAAGGATGGGAGAGTCCACTCGGCATAAATGGGTGAAATGAAGTCATCAATGGTATAGATAACGATACTGTATCTGATAAAAACTGCACTTAGACACAATGATAAACAAGATACATTTGATATAATCACAACGCATATAATTAGCACAATTATCTGGTTTGGAACATTAAGATTGTATAATAATTATTGATGATACATATGTAATAAAAATGTTTCATTGCAAAACTAATTAGCACAATTATCTGGTTTGGCACATTAAGATTGTATAATAACTAATGATGATACGTAGTTAATAAGTCCAAATATAACTTGTGTAGTGGCTGCACTGTGAGTTAATTTCTTATACTTTCTGGTATTTACAATTCCGTTGGGTTCAATACTTTCGTAACATAAACTTCCGGATCCAAATATAGATTGCTTACGTTTTTGCTACGTTCCTCGCGAATAAATAGGACATTAAAGTTTCGACGAAAATATCATCAAAACAGTAGGGTATCTTATAAAACTATTAAAAAGATGATGGTTCCCAAAAAAGTATAAGGGTGCCCTAGCGCACTAACACCTTTGTCATACAGGCCTCCCAACATTAAAAGCTACGTTTGTTGTTGTTATATCCAACAATAGTGTTATTTTGGACTTCGTAAAATCACATTGCTTAAATGTAATTAAACTTTGTTCGCATTAGAAACAAGTTAACATTAAATTTTAGTCACATTTTTTTAAATTAAATTTTCGTCTTGTTTAATGTACTGTTTAAACACAAAATATGATTTATTTTAACCTAATTAATTTTTACTTATTCAAATAATAAATTGAAATTGAGGTGTATTGTTTCCAAATGAACGATAAGTTTACTAAACTCTTATATTGTAATAAACCTTAAACAAAGTAATTTTTATCACAAGTTTTTAAAACCCAGGTAGGGTGGCATAGTGCAGAAGCAATGTCGGTTTTTCTGTCCGTACGTCCGTCCTACATTCCGTTTCCGCAGTTTTTTTTCCAAAACGCTTTCAGATAATACAGATATTAACCTAAATGTTGGTATGCTAGTCTAGCTGCATGTATTACAGATCGAGTTTGAGTTTCGTTGCGGTCCATGGATTTTTGGCGAAGTTACGGTCCTTGGACTGAGACAATGTCTAAAAACTATTTACAGTTTTCCGGACTTGTTTTTCTAAATGCTTGCATCAATTGACCTAATGTTTGGTATGTGAGTCTACCTTCATGACTTACAATGTTCCACAATAGTTGATCAATAAACTAAACTTGATAGTACGGGCTACGTACAATTTATAAGTTATGACTCTTACTTCATTATGTGTTGTTAGTGCATTCAATGTTAGCCGTTGTTCGGAGATGAGTGGATGTCCTTGACTGATTTTACGGTGTTTGCACAATAGTTTAAATGTAAGGTTGTGTCAACTTTGTTAGGCCAAAATTAAATATCAACTTACTTTTCATGTGTTGGGTTTTGTTTTGTTTTCCTACCGCACTTATTCAGCTTATTTTTGTAAGATTATATACTATCAAGGGAGGCTACTCCGTCTCGCTTACCTTATTTAAATCGCTAGTTGTCCGCCCCGTTGGAGCTTTTTCAGTCGTTAGCAAGTAATACTCCGGAGAGAACCTACGTTTTCACCCATTCTTTCTCCCTATTATTAAATGTGTTTTACGCAACAATTAAATATTGACTTTACATGTGCTTTGTTTTGTTTTCTAGTGACAATATTTAAAATTAATAACTGCTACAGGTTACATGTCTGAAATATTAAAATAGGGAAGCTATGTGTTGTGCTATATTTGAATTTTGTTGTCAGTTTCAATAGCCATATTTGGTTAAATGGTTTAACATGTGTATATTAATCATTTATGTTGAGAGTCATATACTTCTATTTAAATTGGCAATATATAATCGGCCCTTAATTGAAATGTAAAGTGGATAACTGTGAAGCTTTGTGTCAAGTCATGTCCTTATGTATTATGGTCAAACGAAAATTTAAACTCGTCGAAAAATTAAACATCAAAGTAATATGTATACAAATGTGTTTCTTTTTTCTGAAACTTTTAATATTCTATTGTTTGATATTTAAACATTATGCTTCTGTTTTTTGCATTAATAGTTATAGAACAATACAGACACCAATCGAATGATTTGCTTCGGATTGTGACTCGAATGTGTCTTATTCAGAGAGCTATTCTGCTGCATAATTTATGCCTATGCCTGAATGAAAATACCGATGTAAAACGACTGCTGAATGATTTTAAAGCACAAGTTTTGTCATCTGACGGGCGTTGCGCGTTGTTAAAATGAATATTGCTTGGTAATTAACCCAAGCAGTCGCTGGACTGTTTCCACTAAACAGTATCGTTAACAAATGCTTTGATATCCGTCCAGCGACCAACCAATTGCCAGAGGCGATCCGGCTAAGGTTCCATTTGTGTGACTGGGCATTAAGCATCTTGTTTTAAATGGCAATGACGCTGAACAAGTGATATTTTACCCGTATTTGTAAACTGCCATTTTATTGAAAGTGTATTTATAAACTGTTTTGAGGCTGATCATGTATATGCTTTTATTCACTCTTCAGTCATAACAATAACATCTTATAAACATAATATATTATAGTCTATTTTTTCGCAAATGCAACAAGCTTTTCAATGAGTTTCATTGTATAAAATGTTATATACAATCAATTTATCACAGCATTTATAACACAAAGTAATAAATAATAACAAAGTACTTCAACTTTTCCGTTCATAACTGCTATGCAAAACAAAACCCTATATCAACTATAAATATCATGCGTGCAGTGTTTAAAAACAGCATATTTGAGTCTTTGAGTGAACGGTATGCATCAAAAAGCTGTTATCTATATATTTGTTTTGGCACTTTTTTTATCTTTTTATATCAACTAAAGTTCTTCTCCTAGAAACAGAGCGAACATTCCAAATAGTATCATTTGGACAATATCGACATTTGCAACTATAAAAAAGTGTTCAAGTATGTTCATGCATTTGGAAGTCTAACAAGAATATCATACAACTTAATAATCTATTTTTTTAAAAAGGTGCTTACCACATGTCAAGTTCGTGCAAGCGCGTGTTAAATATGTGTCTTTGGAATGTCTTTAGCAATAAAGTATCTTCGTTCACTTGGTTCCTTTTAAACATCTAGATAACTTTTGTTTTCCACTGTTTAGGAAAATAATTGTTTAACCCTCTTTTTGAAATATTAGGTCACTGTCAGATTAAATTGTTAGCCAAAATTTTAGAGTATCAATCTACTCTTCATTGTTTTAAGTGTTAAGGCCTATTTAATAGGAACAATTAGTGTAGGGATGTGTTGTAAACAATGCTGATGGATGATGGGCATCATGATTTCACCAGTTCGGTCAAGATTATAAGCAACTGGTACACACAACTACCATACCAGAAATAGTAACTGAATGAAATAGGAAATGTCATTTAAATTAATGCAAACCATTCGTAATATATTACGAGTTATGGATACCGGCTACTTTACAGTGTTTACAGTGTGGGTTTATCAGACGAGATCAATAAACTGCTGCTATTTAAGGAGCGCATTCAGCCCTGCTCAGTCATGTTTAAGACTATTGGATAATGACATATTAAATGGCGATCAGGTATAGGAAAGGCATTCTTCGAACGAAGCTTGCAAGCCTTGTGCATAGAACGAACACATCATTGAATAGGCAATATTTACAAATAATACCAGTACACTGTGACACTTATGCGGTACCTGTGGTTGTCTGTATGACCACACAATGCTTCCGTGAAGGTTGTGACATTCTTTTATCTCTTGGCCTGCGGTTAGCATGGTGTTGTAAATCCCTACTGTCACGAACTTCCGCCGGGGTCAGGTTTAACTGACATGCTGGAAAGGTTCAGTGAATACATGATACATGTTACATGATTAATAGTAATAACTTCATGAACTTAATTGTATGAAAAAAGTTCAATATATGTTAAATAGCATTTTAAAAATGAGAACGCATGGTGACAAACAAATATATGTCTGATTATTACATATACGTATATTCCCAGTGCATAATATGTTTTCAATTTTACCTTATGTCTGTGAAATGTACATGTACCACGAAATCATAGAAACCGCCTTAAATTTTCAGTAAAATATAAACACCGCAGAAAATGACAGATAAAAACTTTAAAATATTGTGTCAACCTTGCACATCTTATTAGTAAGTTAGTTAAAATATTGAGCGGAAGAACGCCATGTTGCTCTTCGAAGCTGTAATTCTTGAAGCAGCAAGGCTCGGGGCCGACATATGTGAGCAACATGTTCCTGTCGTGGGATGTAGATGCTTATAGTTGTTTGTTTGTCGGTTGCTTTACTATAATATGTATTCTTGATTTACCAAGTTTTCTTGAAATTGATCGTGCACTGTTAAAACTGTCATAATATTATTTTATACACATGTTAGTTTTGTTCAAACAAATTGATATTCGGCACATTCAAACAATTAATGAAAATTAAAATGGATGTTAAGCAATATGTTGCCAGCGTAAGTCCAGCTCAGCTCGTTCAATCTGGTCAGGAACTCCCCTGTCCACCATTAAGTCACGCAAGGTATCATGGTCTAGTAAGCAAACAGGGTAGCGCTTGACCGGACTGTGCAAATGCGCAAGTTCATCAACTTGGTCAATAAACATGGTCACTGGACAAAAATGAAAAAAAAACAACAACACAATACTGAACCGGGACAAATCACAACACTGTCACACAGAATTCTAAAGAAAACCATTTAAACCGCAAAAATGTTCAAACCAATACAATTTCTGAATTAAAAATTCACGAAATTAACACTAAACTGGTATGGAAATCGCTATAAAACACATATGTCTAGAAACTGATAGTTAAGTCGATAAGAGTGACAGTGGCTGAAGAATGTCGATCAATATTTGAACTAAACACGCAGTTGTTGTTAGGAATCAATGATAAATCTCGCAGCAACGGAACAAATGTTCGATACCAGTTGGATAGTTCAAAAGGCACAGTTTGAAAAGCAGAAATAGCAATTGTCAGAATTTCTAAACTTTAAATGATTAATATTTCCTGGTCGCGAAATTATATTGCAAGGCAGAATTATAATACACATGTCAATAAACTGGCCGTAGAGGTATACCAATAAATGAAAATATACTTTAATAAGTAAATTTGAATTGAAATGAGCTGTACATATAACATTAAATATAAAATTATAAAACATTTTATCGTCATAAAATTAGTCAACAAAATGACAATACATATCCTAACAAATTCTATGTTATAACACTAACACTAAACAGATAATAATATCTCAGGCATTCAGAGCTGATGAGGGTACTGATTATCTAGGAGTAGATAAGGCTATTGCTGATAGGGGTTGCCTAGAGATAAGCTAGTAGTAAGGAATGTGTTTATGTTTGATTGTGTGTGTTTATGCCATAATAATAAGTAATAATTAAACAGAGAATGAATATTGGTATCAAATCTAATATTTTTGTTATTTTCATGCTTTTTTGATTGCCCCTTTTGTATGGAAAGAGTCTGTAATCAATTTGGTGTGGCATACGTTGTTTATATAATTATTGTGTAATAATTAAAATTAATATAATGAAATAGAAATTATACATCATTTCTGAATCTTAATATTTGCTGAAACCACACCTGTGGCTGAAACTGGTATATTGTATAACAGTGTTCACACTGTTGATTGACAACCTAATTGACACTTTATCATCTAACTGATTGAATTACTGTTTAATCCGTTCCTTGTAATGTTTATCACCTTGTTGATGAAATTATTCCTAATCCCATTACATCAGGTTTGACTGCTGTTTATTAAGATATTTCTGTTTGTAAAGTATGATTGAACAAGTTTTAAATAGCAATAGATGCGGTACCAAAATGTTTTTGTCATGTTGTCATGCATTTTTCTCAATTTTTCTGCATTATTGTGCTTTTTAAATTTCTTTGTAGAATAATTCATTACACGTTTATACGTGTTACTTGCTTTTGGTCCGCGCAATTTATAATGAACAGTTTGCTGGCTATGTTATACATTTTTTTGTCATGACAATTTTAATAATATCCTAAAATCTGTTTCATATATTCATTAACACGCAATGTATGTGACGGTACTAATTTAAGACATATAAGACAATGATAAGATCTCAATGTCAAACCCGATTTTTGATAAATGATTATATTTGGAAAACATATAAATAAGTTATACATATGTTTCAATTAAACAATTTCCAATCAAATGTCATACACAATGTTGCCTATAATATTTCCATTGAATTTCAATTAAAGAGAATAGCCAGTATAGCTTTAATACCTTATAATAACAGGCATAACCAGATATTTCACGGCTATACGGAATAACGCGGACATCCCTTAAACATGTGAGCAGTGTAAGAGTAAAAATCCAACCGACGACTATGGCGCAACGTTCGTCGTACAGACGTCTCTGTTATCCAATAACACCACTGATGCTACTGAGATGTACTCTGCCTCAACTTATGATGACACTGACATGGACGACACCGCGATGAATGCCACTGCTAGTCTCTTTCAACGTTGATGGCACTATTAACGATGAACCAGAAACAGAAGAAGACAGCATACCGCCTGAACCATTGGCGATATCTGTGTTAGAAGAGACAGAGGTTGTGTTTGAAGTAATCGAGGAAGGGACAAAGAATGGAAAAACCTTGTTAGTGGGAATTGATGGGTATAGGTACTTTCAGAAGAAGGCACTAACGAAATCAGTGTTGTGGTCATGTTCCGTGACAAGTGCCAAGTGTAGGTGTTATGCGTCAGTCATTCAAAAAGGAATGAGGCTGCTCGTGGTCCCAACCAACATTCCCATCAACCAGAAACAGCATTGCTAAACTAAGTCAGGATCAGTGTTCAGGTTAAGCAGGAAGCCGGTGATCCGCCGTACAAGAGTTCCACTGTTATAGGAGTTGAGGCGCGGAGAAGGTGTATGGACTCGAACCAACCGTCCGTTTCAGTTGCGAACAGTTTGGCCAATCAGGCAAATCGAGCCTGTGAGAGAAGTGGACCCAAACCTCCAACTGACTTGAACTTTGCAATCGACATGGACTTTCTAAAGTGCCCTTAGTTTCTTGTGGCAGATGTCTACTGCGGCACCGCCCGTCACATGGTGTTCGCCACACACAAACAACTAGAGCTCCTGTCATCGTGTAAGAGGTGGTTCTTGGATGCGACGTTCAGTGCTCTTGGTGATCCATTTACGTCTGGCCAGTTTGAGTTCATCCATGGGTTTGTTACTAACGACGGTGTGGAGAAGCAACTGTCAATGGTGTTCACCCTAATGTCCAGGAGGCGCACTGAGGACTACGTGAAAGTTTTCACCGCAGCGAGAGATGCCCTCGTATCCGTGAACGTAGAGAACTTCGTTATGAACTTTGAGTAAGGTAATTACTGAATCATAGCCTAATGGTCATGAAAATAACAATAATATATACTGAAATTCATCAAACACTTGTAATATTATACTGAATGTTACTGATGACATATTGTTTAGCTACATGGTTAGCCGTGCGACAAGTGTTTTCCGGAACTACCATCAAGGGGTGCTCGTTCCACTTCCAGCAGGCGGTTTGGAAAAAGATCGGAGATCTTGGCATAAGGACCACATACATGGAGCGGGCTACAATACACCACTGCCTCAGACAGATCATGATGTTGCCCTATCTTCCAGCCAACCACATTGAGCAGGCGTTTAATGAACTATCCCAAAGAGCCAACATATTTCCACTGCGCACTCTGGTCAATTACATGGAGAGACAGTGGATGAACCATCCGATCTTTGATATCCCCTCCTGGTCCGTGTTTGGTATCACCATCAGAACCAACAACAATGTTGAAGGTAAGAAACCATAAAAGACACTGCTTCTGTAAAATACATTGTGTCTGTTACAAAACACTTACGTGAACTGTTTTGTGTTTACCGACTTAAAATAAAATGTTATTCTTTATTCTGGCAATACAGAGAATAACGAATCATGCTATTTACCTGTAAATCTGAAATCTAAGTAATCATTTTGTTTAAAGGTTAAAGGTTAAAGGTGCGGTTTATAGTCTGCTTCTATATACATATTCAGCCGACTTCACAATCAACCCCCCGATCACTGGGATCTAAGTCGTCCGTTTACATATGGCGCACCAGGCAGCCACGGCACATTGGCTTATTTCCCTCACAGGTACCCATTTATACACCTGGGTGGAGAGGAGCAGATGTGGGACAAATTTCTTGCTCAAGGAAATTACAGCGGTCAGGGCGGGATTCGAACCTGAGACCTCTCGATCCCTACGCCAGCGTCCTACCATTAGACCACTGCTCCCACATGCTCCCACTGTTTCATATTCAGCATTTAAATATTATTGTTTTGTTTAATTTCACGTTGGCACCACCGTCTCAACAACATGACTGGACATCATAGTCTCACTTTCTACCGGTTAGTACAAGTCCTCAGAAGGGATGCCGAAGATGTGCACTTCGAGTTACGCCATCTGAGAGAGGGGAAATCAACATGGAGAGTTAGGCCATTTGTCCTGAAACGGGATGCCAGACTACATGAGTTGTGGCAGCAGTACAGAGACAAGGAAAACGAGACTGGAGCCTTGTTGGCTGAGTGTGCCAAGTTCTTTGGCCCTGTGATTGACACTTTTTCCGCACCTCAGCCAGCAGTTCAAGTCACACGGTTGTAAAAAAGTGTCGAGATCCTTGTGATAAACTGTGTATGCCTGTGATTGTGATCAGTGACCATATGATGTATATAGTGTATGTCTTTGTAAACATTTACAACGTGTAAGTTGAACGACGTTTTTTTTATATAAATTTCTTTACTGATTATCTGTATATATTATATTATTTAAATGTCTTATTTGTAAGTGTGTTGCGTGCCCGAACAAATAAATTATATACTATAGTATGAAACAATTTTATACTATAATTTATTATTACATTTGAGTTGCATTAGGATTAATTTAGTTTTTAATAAATCATATAAACTGTAAAATACTTTACTGGTTATCTGGATATATTATGTTAATTAAATGTCTGATAAGTGTGTTGCGTGCCCTAACAAATAATAATTACATATATTATTAAATAGCAGTGTTTAACTGTTACTGTTAAAAATTGTAATTGGTGTAAAATCTGGATATGTCAAATCTTCTCTTTTGGAATATTTGAACAGCACACTTGCTTAAGATTATTGATGATAACTAGTTATTTTGAAAAGTCTGAAGTTTTATTTATGTGTGTCTATGCCATAATAAATTGATTTTTTCACACATTATATATTTTATAAATAATAAGTAATAAGTAAACAGAGAATAAATATCGGTATCAAATCTAATATTTTTGTTACTTTCATGCTTTTTTGATTGCCCCGTTTGTATGGAAAACACATTAATTAATTTTCCAAAAACAATTGAGAAAAAATAACCCATATATTAATAAATAAGAAGATAAAATTTAACACAAAAAAACTTCCAATTATCATTAATTAATCCATTATAAAAAACATCAAATACCTAATTATCTTTACTAAATCAAATATCAATTTTGTCCACATGTAAATTATTTTTTGGAGGAAACGTCTTGGGGGAAAACGGTTTAGGGAGGAAACGTCTTGGGAGGAAACGGTTTGGGGTGGAAACGTCCACAGTGAGGAAATGGTTTGGGGTGGAAACGTCTGGTAACCTCTAAAAAACACCGGGTGTAATGACTCTACGTGTCGGAGACATGAACTTATTTCGAAATAAAGCAATAAGAGGTTCAATTTGGTATGACCATGTGTCGCGGAGGACGATTAAGGTCTTACTGTTCTAATATCTTGAGCCATTAAATAATTATGGAGCTACAGCGGAGCATTTACCAATCTGTCGAATACTCGACGTGTGCATCTTAATGTCGGGCACATTAAAATAAATCGAAATATACAATAGAAGCTCTAATTCTATATGAAACAGTCTTGCTGAGCACGATTGTGGTCTTACTGTACGTATATATTTAGCCCTTACATAAATATTGTCCGTCATGTCGCCCTTTTGTGTAGGAAAAGCCTTTTTGCTAAGCATACGGAAAGATAGATAACAAGTGAGTGTCTGTCTGAATAATTAATGTTTATTTATTTGTTTTGTTTTGGCAGACAAAATATAACATGATTACCGTTAATACATAATAGAAAATATAACAACATGAATATTATATATAATAATAAGACAAGTGACTGAAATGAACTTAAAATTGATAATTACAATGTGAGATTGAACGTTGTTTATGGGAGACATTGTTGAGTCGGCCTGGTCGAGTTGTTTTTGATTTCAATTCTTCCTTATTAAGATTTTTTGAAAAAAAGAAGGAAAAAATCCATTAATGTATTTAAGAATCTTTCAGGTAAAAGTCTTTATAGTCTTTAACCAAATTCCGCACGGACTTACATGTCCGTGAGTCGCGACATCTTCGTTGTTTGCTTATCAAGCACAACTTTAATTGAAATGGTTTTCCTGGTGTGGGCTGACTCAATAATTTCCCCAATACAAAGAGCCTTCATCTCATTAGTCTCGTTATACGAGACGCGCATCCGCTTCACGCCCGTGCGTGGTAAAGACGCGATGCTTATGATAGATTTACTAACAGTAGTGACAAAACTCTCCTCCTCCTCCTCACATGATGAGTCTGCCAGCGCCCGGTCGCGCTTCCACCGACGCTCCACGATGGCGTCCGGCGGGTCGTCCACCGTGTCGTCCTCCGAGGAGGTGAGTCTCGCCGCGCCCTCTGCCTGGCGACAGAAATATGCCACGTTCTCGATTTACCCTATGTATAAAATAGACATTATACGTGTAAAGAATGTATTTGTATATTTAAAAAAAGTAGAAATGCGAAAAGATTATATAAGTAAAAAAATAAGTAGCTTATCGTGCATTTATGTATGTAAACAATGTATTTTCGTATATTTTAAGAAAGCTGAAATTGGCGTGTCGTCATTTTTAGAAGTCATTCCACCGACATTATTACAAACTTAAACATCATCGCAAATCGTGTGTAAAGCATATCATCTCCTTCTCAATACCGTCGTCGATCGCCTCGTCACTGTCGACCGCAATGTCACCGACAGCCTCA